>NW_003299141.1:430718-441301 GCF_000151645.1 Tuber melanosporum | reverse complement strand
CGCCTCGCTGGGCTAGTGCTGCTGAACTCGGGAAAACGCCCTTGTTTACTGTTCTTTTCTCTCCTCTGGTCCTTTTGTTGTTCTTCATCCTAGCCCCCTTGAGGGATATTCTGGGTTTCTTTATACTATTATGTGCTTGTCACTTCTTTGAGGGAGTTTGCTCCTTATTTCTAGGTTCCTCTCGCACCTGCTGCTGGACTATATGTCTATAGATACATTTATCCAACTTAGTGCTCAGGATTAGTATTAGGCAGAAGCAACCTGTATAGACTTCAGAGTTGTCCAGACCAATCAAGATTTATTTCTGTAGCTGGAGATTTGGCTAGGAAGACTCAAAGGTTTACTTGTTTCATTTATGACTACTAGGAGTGAAAATAAAGTAGAATAGAATTGTAAGAACAATAGTATATTTTTAATGTAACCAGTACGGGTACTCTGTTAAGGATTTTATTTTATGTTTTGTTTAAGGTATTGTTCTAATACTTGGTTTTTTTAAGTATTATTTAATACTTAGTTTTGTTGCATGTTTTGTTTTAAGTATCGCTCTGATACTTGGTTTGTTTTATGTATCGTTTGATACTTAGTTTTGTTTTATGATTTGTTTTAAGTATCATTTTGATAGTTAAGTTTTTTTACCAAAAAGTATTGATACTATTGATTAGTTTCGTTCATACTAGACATGAACAGATTTGTGTATTTAAAGACCACCAGAGTCCATGATGGAAAAGGCAGACTTTGACAGATAGTATTTCAATATACTTGATTGAATAGTTACTTCTTTAAGTTTTCCCAGTACACCTTTGGAACCTCTATTAGTTTCTAGGTCTTGCCTTCTCTCTGGAAGAGTAGGCTAACTGTTAACTATTGTACCCTCTCCCAAAATATGATTAGTACCTAGCGAACAAGTTACAGTTAAGGTCTTCTCTTCTCTATTGCCTGATGATGTCTAAAAGGTTAGGAGGCACTTTGATATTTATATTCAGTATCTGGATATTCGCGGACTACATCTATCTCTCATACAAATTATACGCCTCTCTAACTATAACTCGCAATGTCGGGTATTCTCCTGAAGTGTGAATACTAGTAGACTCTGAAAACTATCACACCTTCTTCTGTAATTACTATTTTGGTAATTAGAGAACTGTATTGTTAACAATAATAATTATTCAATCTCTGAAGTTTTTAAACTTATGGCCTAGTTCTCCAGTCAAACTGTATTAGCCCCAATTGTTCCTCTTATTGATGAAATGATTAGTTTCATCTAAGGGCCTTGTCTGCACGAGTTGTTACATATGTATCCTTCCTAGGTCACTGACTTTAAATCTTCATCACTCCTGATCCAACTAACAGATATCTTCCGAATAACTTCCTACTGATTTTCAGGAAGCTATTCTACTGGATTGGCAGATATTCTGTTAGGAATACCAGAACTCGATACCTAGGAACCACCCTAAGTAGGGTAACCCCACTTGGAATCGGAATCTCTGGTCTCCAACACCCTCCTCCGGCTCCCTTACGGGCCCATGCGTCATTATATATATTAATCTCAGTTGTGTCCTGTGACTATATTACCACAGAATTGAAGGTGGTAGAATAACACCATATACGTCGTCGCTGTCCATCCGACTGGATACTGTTCGCAGGATATATGAGAGGGAACCTTCGGCTAGGTCCGAGAAATTAGAAGGGAGTGATTCCATCAACTACTCAGAGAGTTACTTGGCTTCAAAGACATGATACCTGTGGCATGGGCTGTAAGTAACGGGACGATTTCGCACCAAGAGATGGTATCAAATGGTAAAGGATCTCTACTAGAGACCAATACATTTACATTCATCAGAAGAGTCTAGAACTCCAAGAGACACTACCAAAGAAGCCAACAAACTTCACGGAGTATTGCAACTGGGTTTCGGAACATGTCGTAACCATGGGGTGATTCTCAATACTACAATGATTACTGAAACCTACTACTCAGAGAGCAACCAAGGGTTGCCGACCGAGGGATTAATTACCAATCTGGTGGAATAGCTTCCTGCGAGTTAATAGGAAGTCATCCAGAGAAAATCTATTGGTTGGGTATGGAGTTACAAAGGATCGGAGTCAGACGACCTATGATGGTTGTAATGACGACCACCTTTGCAGATATAGCCATGGATAAAACTGATCATTTTATCAATGGCGAAGACAATTAGGGCCAACTCAGTTCGACTTAAGAACTAGGTCATAAGTCTAAAGACTTTGCTAATTGGGATATTACTATCGGGGGCAGCACATTTCCTAAGAAGAAATATCGTAATTACTGAAGAGAGTATGATGGTTTACAGGGTCCACAGGTGTTTGCACCTTGGAAGAAAACTCGACGTTGTGAATTACAATTGAAGAAGTACATAGTTGTATGATAAATAGATGTAGTCCGCAAATACTCAGACGCGGAATATAAATATTGAAGTGCCTCCCAAGCTTTAGACATGATCAAGCAACGGAGAAGTGACCTTAATAATATAATATTGTTTTTACGATTCTACCCTACTTTACCTATTTTACTTCGCTCCTAGTAGTCATAAACGAAACGAGTAAAGTCTGAGCCTTCCTAGACAATCTCCATCTACAGAAACGAATCTCGATTGGCCTAGACAACCTTGAAGTCTATTAAGTTGTCTCCGCCTAACATAATCCATTGGTCAGCAACTCTTAGGTATTCTAGGTAACAGGACTTTGGTTGTTGTTTGGTATTGGTGATAATTACTCCAACTATGATGCCATCCTTGACCTAGTTGTAACACTCTAAAAAGTCTATTGGCTTCTTGGCTAGTACTTCCTAGGTGTTGTAAACTCTTCTAATTATTATAGGGTTGATGAGAATGTGTTGGCACTTTGTAGTGATTCTCTAATATTCAATATCAAATCTTTGTACAAAAACATCCTGTTACTTAAGGCCTATACCAAAGATATCTCATCTTTGAAGCCTAGTAACTCTCAGAGTAGTTGACAGATTTACTTTGTTCTACTTCCCAGACCTAGCTCAAGGTTCCCTCTCATATATCCTGCAAGCAAGATATGGTTGGACAGATAGTAGCAATGTATATTGTGTTATTCTGAAATCTTCAATTCTGTGATATCATAGTGGCAGGATGCAAGTAAGATACAACTAAGATAGATATGTATAATGACATGTGGGCCCCATAAGGGGGCCAGCCTGGGGTGTTGAAAACTAGAGACTCCAATTCTGAGTGGAATTACTCTACTTAGGATAGTTGATAGGTATCGGATCCCAGTCCTCCTAACAATCAGCTATTGATGGTTTTCTGGGGCTATGTATATTCAGTTAGCTAAGCCATATAGTTTAAAACTTAGGTTCTTAGGTTATGGGGTTTCCTTTATCGGCAGGTTTTTCTTTCATGTATATTGAAGAGTATTATCTATTGGGATGGGGGATTTCCTTGGTTTTGGTTACTTGCATGTGGTTTTCTGGTAGTGTGCACTATGGGTTGCTGCTTAGGGGAGTTTTTTCTACCTACTTACTTTGGTAGGTGGGTTTTTCTTCTTGTTGTGGGGACCTGGACAGGGGTGGAGGTGTAGGTCTACATACCAATAGGTGATGTGACACATGTACCTTAGCTTATCTTACAGAGGTACAGCACCTAAGTGTTGTGTATTCTGCTAGCAAGAGAGTATTGAGCTAGTAGGTATGAGAAATGAATTGGATATAGTAGCGTGGAAGTTTTTAAGTAAGCCGAGATTGTCAGCTGCTCTAGTCAATTGATTACAGATTTAAGAGCAAACAGATTTTTTGTGGCACCATGCCCTGTATGTGTGTACCTTACTGGCAACTCCAATGAAGTGGCCAGGTCATTCTCTGGTTCTGACCTACACAAAAATCAAGAATCTTATTAAGTATGTGTACATATCATCACGTAATAGGAGACTTTCTTTTTAGCAGTTAGCTGAAGGTAAAAAATCTTCTGAGTTGAGAAAATAATTAAAAACTAATTAAAGCCCGATAGAGTTGAATCTAGAAGTTGGAAAAAAAGTGGATTGAGCAGCCTTAATAAAGGAAGACTTCTACTAGTGACTTGCAATGAGAAAACCCCCAATCACTGAATGCAATTGAGTAATAAGACTTGAGTTGGCTCAACAACATGTCAATTGGACACAGGAGCAGTGGAACTCTATCTTGTGCACAGATGAAACATGGATTACTGGGGGAAGGTATATCTGGACCTGGTTTACTAGGAGGGCTGGAGAGGAGTGGAATTCAACCTGCATTGTGGAAAGGCACTAAAGGAAAAATGGATAGATGTTTTGGGTGTGTTTTAAAGGGGATTTTCAAGGTCCTGGGATTTTTTAGGAGAAGGATTAGGGCTTAATAAATTCAGAGAGCTATTGTACACATACAGTACCTATTATTCATGGGTATCTGGAATTGTATCACAGAAATGGAGATTTTTTGAAGCTGATACATGATGATACACCTAGATATGCAGCAGGGGATACAAGGACTGACCTGAGGGAAAGAGGCATTGAAGTTATTCACTGGCCTGCTTTCTCCCCCGACTTGAATTCAATTGAGCATGTATGGCATATTCTGAAAAATTATCTAGAAGATAATTTTCCCGAAAATATGACCTATGATAGATTAAGGGAGGCAGTAAAGGAAGCTTGGGCAAATGTTGGTCCATATGAGTTTAGAGAGCTGGTAGATAGTATGCTAGCCCGATGTCAAGCAGTTATTGACGCCAATGGGCTTTTTACAAAATATCAAATACATGCCTGTTGCTCCAAAATACATATTCATGTTGTTTTCCCTCTAACTACCATTCTGACTTCCTAGCCACACTGGCATATGCCACTATACCCATTTACTCCTCCTCCCCTGCTAGCCGATTGCCCCCCTACAAGTGAAATATACAACACTTAGGCGCTGTACCTCCGTAGAACACAAATAAAACTTGATATATAAAAAAAAAAAAAAAAGTAACAAAACCTCCCTATTCAACCAAGCTTTGCCGCGCCTCACCCAGACCTCGCCTGGTTTCACCGTTGGGGATCCATTGCATACCCTGTCATAACACAGTAAAACCACAACGAGTAGTATAAAAAGGAAGAGCAAGGATGGGGAAACGTGGGAAATTCGAGCTCACTATGTTAACACCCAAAGATTATGTATTCAGGTAACCGACAGTCATGAGGTCAATGTTTTACTACTACTCACGCCAATGATGGCTTGGGCTCTGGGAATCACCAGGTATGGAATCACCTTATACACTAGTAGAAGAGGTTGGAGATTTGGTCTGAGCATAGTAATTTGCCTGGCAGTTGATGTACTGTACCGTGCAGGTAAGAGGGTAGTTGTTTCGAGGATGGTCGGTTTTTAAAGGCCTCACGCGGGCTCCGAAACTGCATCTATTTTTCTCGGGTATTGACGCCCACTGGGAGGAGGATAGTTGTAGTTGAATGGCTTCTTTTACGAAAACTTCATTTTGAGTGTAAAATGTGGGACAAAAATCGGATTTCAGTGAACTATATATGTTTGGGATTAAATGGCTGGGGAGGGGGTTTTAGAGGCGGACTTTGGCACAATGGTAACTATTGCAGCTTGCGTGAATGATAGTACTGATAACAGATCATGCTGCCTCCTAAAGAGTAATTCCGCGCACCAATTGATACAGGTCCTATGATAACCCCCCTAACAAATCGACCGAGAGCTAAATTGGTCCTCAAATTTCCACCCCCCACCGCCCTTACAACGGCCGAACATAATCGATCCAAAACCACAAATCCGCCGCCGGGCAATCCCTATCACTAACCCCCCTACTAATCTACCATATAGCGTTAGCCAAGTTTCCCTCTAGCTTCGGGGAATAAAGGAAGCGCGGAAGGGATAGTTAGGACTCACTCTCCATTCCCTCCTATACCCGCCCCGACAAGCCTGCCACCTCAAGTCTCCGTTTAGGCTCAATATGTGTCTCCCCTGCTCAGAGCACCCGATCTCGAACCTGCCGGTGATGGCTCCCGTGGGAACTCTGCTGCTGAACTTGAAGACGTACCCGGTGTCTGGGCCGCCGGGATTCTTCTCTAGATAGCCTTGCTCCAGGTCCTCGGGCGCGCCGCCGTCGGCGTAGCGGTAGATGCTGCCGCCACGGAAGAAGGGGATCACGCTTACTGGGAATGGGCGGTCAGGCGGAGAGATGGTTAGCTGGGAGTTGGAGAGGTAGGGGTGAAGGTTGTTTAGGTCCGGGTTGAGGGACCTGTCGGTTGTTAAGGAGAAGGAGGTATTGTAGTTAATTGTGCAGCGCGCGGTGGTGGACGCTGTATGTAGAATGAGGAGGAGCAGGAGGGAGAAGAGGTAGTGGGGGCGTTGGAGGTTCATGGTTCTGGCGGTTTGGGGAAAGGTATGTAGATGGCAATTGCGATACCGGGGAGGAATTTTTCTGTTCTCTGCAATAGTTATATATCTGTCCCCAGTATTGAATAACACCTCAGACTATTGGCTACAGCGGGAGCTCCACCGATCTTCCTTACCAGATACCCTCCAGGGAACACAACACCACACCGTACCTCGTGTAAGCCAATAGACTTAGCCTACAGTAACGATCCTAACCCGCCCACCTCAATTTGCATCATCTCGTATTGAGAGACCATCAAGTTAAGTTACACCCCGTGATCGACAGCTGGGTGCAAAACCTTAATCTCCCACACCCGGTCGGCCACCATCCAGAGGGCAATTATCGGAGAAGTGCGCAGGGCATTATTTTTACACCTCAATAAGGCCATAAAGTAAGGTGACACAGCGCCACTACGCCTAAGGTATCGTATTCTGAAGAGCTCGTGTTTTCGCCGAGGAAAGGCAATGTCTTGGAATCCAAAGCTCTAGTATAACATGCCGCTGATTATTAAATCCGCAGCCGCTCGGCTCTGGGGGCCGTCGAGCAAAGAATCGGGGGTTCGACTAGAGGCCTCGCGCTTCCCTCCTTGGAATGGCACTGTGTGAGTACTAGTACAGTACAAGTACCGTGCTTGTGTCTCCGCACCAAGAATTGGCACCCTTTTTGTGATATAATAGCTGCTAAATTTATATACGGGCTCATAGAACGGGCAAACGGGTGCCGATGGCTGGGAGGCACGGATATATATGGTGGACACCGATGGGCGGCCTGCCCGGAATTTCTTTTTGTGGAGGTGTAAAATTAGCTATGCTTGATATTGTGCCACAAATCGAGCCTCGGATGTCGTGCGCTCTCCGTACGGCAGATTGTGTGAGAGTAGGAGGCTGTACGGTGAGCGAGTGAAGTGAGGGGGGACGAGTAGGGCTCGGATGACGAAAGTGGGGTCTCGCAAGAGAAAGGAGGGAGAGTCAATCATACAATGACAGGAGGGGAGGGGGGGCCGTTATGGTGCGGTACTTGTAGTGCTGTGGTGATGTGGGGTATCAACGCGAGAAACGATCCTCTGGTGTGGCGGGATATTGAGAATGTACTTTTTGTATGATGGATATATTTAGGAGCCACATGGTGGATTTGAAAACGTTGTAGTGAAATGGAGGTCTGACCACCTTCCTTTCGTCTAAATAAGTTCTTAAACGGGCTCTAGTGGATACGCACTCTCACTAGAAGATTTTTAAAAGAGAAGTGTATCCACTCGCCACAGGGCTGTGATCTCTCATTGGTTTTAGGTGGATAACCGTAGCAAGCGAAAGAAGAAACTCTTTCAGACTTAGATTTAGTGGAAACTGGGTGAACAAAAATAAACGAATGCTAGATACTGATGCGGAGAGGGAAACCGGTGAGAGGGAGAAGTAACAGTGAACTCTATCCCCGACCCTAGGGAAGAATAATTACAGTCTAGCAAAAAACCCCTGATCAATTCCCTCGGCCGTAATTCTCGCGGCCTGGGAAGTGCTTCGATGCAAAAACAGAGACGGAAAGAACTTGCAAGGAGGGTATCGAAGCGGGGTGCTCAAACTAGTAAAAGTGCAATCTTGAGCAATGAATGCCAGGGGATGCATAGGTGTCGGAGTTCCCCTGTGCATAAATTTTCTAACCTGGAGATTCCACTGGTTGGTGATACATAGCTGGGTTTTCGCGATTTTGGATCTGATAAATTACGATTTTTTGAACCCAATTACGCATCGATTAGCGCAGTCTATATCTAGAGCGATGGTGTTTGGTGTAGCTATGCTGCTGTATCATGAGCGAAACTTCTCTGGACACTTGTCGGCTGATACTATGACAGGTGTTAGCCAATTGCAGGCGGAATTCTGTGCTTCCCCGCCTTCCATTGTGTTCAACTTTCTCCAATATATTCCCGACGTGAGGATAGAAGGGCACGGTGTCTCGGATGAACGGGGTGACACTGCCGGTAGTGTGTTACAATTTGTGCACCTGCGATAGCCACTGGTCGAGTCCCTGGGGGATAAAATGATTCTACTAGCAGGTCGACTCCGCCTACGAATGGTAAAAGCAGTAAGTTACCCAAGAAATAAAAATCAGGAACAGCGCGCCCGGAGATAGCTTAGCAGAGAAAAGCCATTTCTGTATTACTTTAAGACTATATTCGAAGCGGAAAAAGGGGGCCCCCAAAGCTGGGAACTTTCTCGATTCCATCATGGTTCATTTCTGCAATGGCCTGTATTCTGAAGAGGACATTGAACGGGAGATTGCCTGGGGTCACTCCGTCACCCGGATTCCTGATCTGATCTTACATGAATATTTCGCTGGGGTGTTTCCCTTGCCTTTTAAGTTGGACTTGATAGTTTGCTTGCGCATTTGGACTAATAGAGACCAGCCTATATTGGAAATATCCGCATCAAGACACATAAATCCGTGTCAGTGGAATGTCCTAGTGTTAAACCCGTTAGTCCGGTTGGTTATGCTTTGAACTTCATACTCCGTAGCAGGTAAAGTATCACGCCGTGATATAACATGAATGGGCAGTAATGGGGTCTGAGGACAGGAATGATCAATGCATAAGCGCCTGAGTTGGTCAATATTAAAGCTACCTGCTAGTTGGAGATTTGATGGCAAGTCTACAATCTCAGACGCATTGGGTCATTGCTACGGTCTAAGAGTAAACTCACCCACAAACCATTATTATGATATTCAGCGCAGACTGTAATCTGAAATATGTGTCAAGTCCTTCAACTCCAAAACTGCTTTTCCATATGATATGGGCAAATTTTTCAAATTAATTATTAATCAGCACCTTGTCTCCTGTCTGAGAATTGTGTGGTCGATGCTTCTTATTTGTCTTCTCTTGTTGTTTGGTTTACACATTCCCCGGAACCGGGCTATGGGTATCGGGAACCACCGGTATCCTACATGGAAGACCGTTATCTTTCTGGAAAATCACAAAACTGGCCAGAGGGGCCGGGTAGAGATGTAGTAGTTAATACATCAATATATGCATATATTATCGATCCTCTAATGTTATCTGCCCAGTGCTGGAACATGAGATACTTGTCACCTGGTTAGAAGTTTGCTGTCATGAGAAATAGAAATTCTGGGAGACGGGTTTGGCTAACATTCTTTTTCAGTTAATAAGAAATTAGACCAATTAACGTTCCCCTCCCCATCTTACACCCCCCCAAAATAGTCACTCTCTCCATCGCTAAGATAAAGCGAATGTCATTGCTTGTAACCTCTTAAGTTGGGATCAGACTCTATGGGACTCTCAATAGAGTTAAAAGTGGTTAAAGTGAACCCCTGGGTAGTACCTAGCTGCAGATAGGTAGGTGGCATTGGTTCGATTAATCTCGAGCTATCTTAGATCTCGTTACACGGACAAACAGCCTGACTGGTCCATGTATTGAATTTTGAGGAGCAGATCTACTCTCAGACTAATGCTGTTGTAGACCTATGGTACCAACGAGCTTTCCAAAAGGTGAGCGCTATGCTCACATGCAACTCCCTCCCGGAACCAAATACGTGCTTCCTAGCCATAGGATAGCAAGTTGTGATGTGATGCATAGCTAAACTGTAAAAACAACTAGTTCGGCCAATGGTTGGACACCTAGATGCTATGGGCTCTCTCACACAGGTTATTATAGTAGCCTCACTGGACAAGACGGTATATTTTGGAAATCACGAGTAACTCTTACGAATCATACAAGCGCGGGTCCATCATTGAGCAAAATACCCGGGCCCAGGCGCTTCTCTAGCAGAACATGCATTCAATACCAGGGAGATTTGATGCACTTCCATAAACCCATAGGTGAACCCTCCCCCCATCCAAGAAAAAAATTCCATTGCCACCGATATCCGCAACGAAAAAGACCGTGGAACCCATCCGGCTAAAGACATTAAACAAGAGAAATGACACATCTCCGGGTTGGGGTTCCGTTTCGGATTATCGTTTTTTTGTAATGCTCTATGGAAAACGCAACTCCAACCCGAAGACGGCTTGGGCACACGATGAAAGGGCAGGTGACCGCAGGTCCGATTCGGTCACCTCCATTTTCAACAACCCGGAACCCAGCAGATCGAGTGATAGTAGATGAATACTAGGGCTCACCTACTTCTGCCAATCAACCTTCCCTACATTGGTGTTGGCCAAACCGGACATAGAAGGGACGAAGCACCCAAGGC
>NW_003299141.1:413434-430568 GCF_000151645.1 Tuber melanosporum | reverse complement strand
AGCCAGAATTAGAGCTGGGGTGGCCGGATCAATGCTAGTTCAGGGTTATGTATTGAGATTCGAATATAGAGATTTCTTCTCTTCACCTACACCGACAGCTCAGGCCCAGTATCGTACAGGGGGAGCTGAAATTTTATTGCGGGGGGCGAGGGGGGGTTTTATATAAAACCCCTTACCTATAATTTCGAATTTGTGTCTATATTTTCACAGAGATCGTGAAGTAGCCGTTATTGCGGGCACTCTTTGTAGCATCGGGTTTCCGCACACAATTCTGGACCGTCTTTCCTCTGGCCCCTCCCTTTCACAAACACAACCATGGACAGCGACAACAGAGTAAGCACTCCCAAGGGGGTGGAAAATTTGATCGAGCAACCTCAGTAATGGAGGCACTTGTTCTTTTCTTCCTTTCCTTTCTTTCTTCTTTTCGTCCGAGTGAAGGAGACAGTTGCCCGCTTTCCAGATACTCATCTAACGGCGAGTGAAGTTGGCATGTCGTTTCAGTTTCCTCTCCCAACCCCGCTTTGCTCCTTTGACACTGTGTTGTGGTCCATCAAATTCAATAATACTCAATCGAAACATATTATCAGGAGGTGATTCGCAAAGTATTGGTGTCTGGGCATCATTTTCAATTCCTAACTGCGAGCATGCATTTGGGTTAGAGGGAAAATACCCCGAGTGCTCTACGCATCCGAAGAAATAGTACTAGAATTAAACAATGTTACTCCAGAACATACAGTCACCAATTAACTAATACTATAGAGTACAGTCACAACCCGCTGTCCTGGACCCTGGTCTCCCAGATATTTCGTTGTTCCGGATGAAAAGTGCTGCAGCTTTAGATTTCCGTATAAACCACTTCCATTGTCCCAGATTTCAAGGCTTTTGGGTTTGGATGAGAATTGCAACTTGTAATCTCTGTCCTCCTCACATTTCTATCAGCTGTCCCAGATTTGCCCAGACCTCAAATAAAACTATTCCAAGATAGGTATAAATTGGGAATAGGCAAAACTAGGCAAGGAGAATAAGAGGTAAAGGATACACACTGTAGAGCCTAAGGAGAATGCAACTTCTTTACATAAGAGGCTGAGCAAAGACAATGCCACTTGCAAAACCAACAATTGGGCAAGGAAGTTAGCCTAACTCTACTTCAAAAATATGAACTTTGTCAAATATGAGTACTGCATTATATGATGAAACTAGCCAACTTTGCACAACTTGTGAAATGTCTTCAGTGTTGAGATGAAAAACTACTAGCAGTTTCTAGCTTGACTGACAGCCTAAAAGAATGGGCTAAGCAGATTAATACTAGGCTACTAACAGGTAGTAATTACTGAAAATGCCTGTGTAATTTCTCAAAAGCCTAAGCAATATATAGGTTAACTAAGATTCAGAGTTTGTAGCTAATAAACAAAATAATAGAATAGTCCATTTTCCTTTTCTCAAGTAATTAACTTATAGATCAATGCTGTTGAGAATGTTCAAGTCCCAGTAACTGACAAGATAATTTGTATTCACAGCAGAATTATTCAAATCAAGCTTATAGATGCTGGAATCAATAAGCCATATGGTGGATTTAAAATATCTAATTGTTGGTTGGCTCAGTTTAAGGCTTATTATAACATTATTGTACTGCAAAAGCATGGACAGTCTGATGATGTAGAACAGTCTGCCTTGCCTACTCAATAAGCCTATTTAGTAGAACTGCTGGTATATTTTTCACTCCAAGACTATTATAACTACAATAAAAGTAGTCCTTATTTTCAAGAAACAGTTACAGTTATTAAATATTCAACTAGAAAAGGGCAAAAAACTTTAGGAAGGAAAAGATAATAAAACAGGAATTACAATATTTTACCTTGTTAATGAAGATGGCTCTGAACAGAGCAAACTCCTATTAATTAACTGCTTAAAAAATCCTGTTCCCTTTCATAAAAATTGAGTAAATTTAGTCAATTTTCTAATTATATACAGGAATAAGAACAAGGCATTGATTTTAACAAGATTTTAGTATGAGCTCCTATATAGACTAGATTATGAAATGTAGATATTTTAATATCAAATTACTCTACTGACAGACAACTATTTTGCACATTTCTATCCAGACCCATCTTTCTTAAAGTAGACTAGACTAACACTACCAATATTGAAAAATATAATACTCATTTATCCATAATATGTAACTAATAATATATTTATTTTGTAGACTCTAGTCTACCACTATTCCTATTATGGTAGTCTCTTGATACTAGTCTTGGTATAGATTTGGCCTTCTGTCATAGCTGTTATTCTTGAAGGTTATTATACTTTTAAAGATTGTAGCCCAAGTTTTCTCATTCCATACTAGAGTTTACTCTCACATAATATTAGTAGTAGTTTTATGTATAACTTAAATGTACAAGTTATAGGTTTTATGCATTGAATATAACAGGATATAAAATTAGTTTATGAAATAGTAGGATGATTCTAGAGGAATCATATGATGTATTTTACAGGACTCACATCCATGAGTCATACAAGAACTTGAAGATGATTTATAGGTAATAGTTATAGGAGTTGACTCATAACTATCATATAAGATTAGAGGCAAGACTACTTTCTTCTATATTCAATTAGGTGGAATTATTTACAAGTTTATAAATATCTATTATTTTTCCTGTATTAAATCTAATATACTTGTATTTTACTAGTTATATCAGCAAAAAAAAACCCTGTATTAGATATGTTAGCTGTACATCTAGACGCAAATGTTCCATCACCTGCGTTCCACGTATTCAGGATATCCTGAGTATCTTGTTGTATCCAACACATCTGGAGTTTCTTCAAAGCAAGTATGTTCTAATTTTCATCTTCCAATTTGGCCCAGTCTACCTTGATCCTTACTGATGTCCTAATACAAAATAGCTGACACTCTTGATCTTAAGACTACGCTATATACTAGCTATCTGTATATCTACTGGATGCTAGGAATAAATCTAAAAATATCTACAGAAATAGGAGATATGTAGTACCAAATTCTATTTTAGTCTCTTGATGAATCTGGGAGCCAAAATAGCCTACTAGTAGAATGTAAAAGTGAGCGATAGTTGTAATTACTGGGGCAGGCAGTAACTTGGATGTTTTGTTAATTTTTTCTAAGACTGTGACATGACTAATACTAGGACAACCATATAACATCATAGTCAGCACATCAACAACAGGTCTGTTAACTACCATTGATCATCAGTCCCTATACTATTAAAGCTAATAATTTTAGACAACATTCTACTTGATTCCAAGTCCAGTATTCTATTACACTAAAGAATATCTCTCTACTGTTAGTTTCCAAGTAGTTACAGCCTGTTTTGTATCCTGTTAAAAATTCTGACTTTGATACCAGATTCTGTCCTAAATATCTTAACACTCAGGCTGATACTTTTCAATCTAGATGTACTTGGTACCAGCTTTCTAATGTTATAAATAACATCTTCCCAATGCTGTTATCCGTTAATTTACAGCCTACTCTGTATCCTGATGAACTGGTGACTTTGATGCCAGATTCTATCCTGAATACTCTGATATCCAGACTAACATATTGCATTCTAGAAATAGTTAATGCCAGCTTTCAAACAGTATAAAAAATGACGTTTTGAGACTATTATCCTTGATTTAAAGCCTATTTTATATCATAGTAAAGTACTGACTTTGATGTTGGATGCTCTCCTAAATACCCAGACATCTTGGCTAATGATTTGTATCTTAGACATACTCAATGCTAGCTTTCCCATGATGTAAAGAATGTCTTTCCAATGCTATTATCTAAGGAGTTATAAGGCTATACCATGAATTCATGGTATAGAATAGGGATCAGAGTTTAGAAGGTAGTAGTACAGTGCTTGCAAGATGTGTACCACAACTTTGTCCAAATAAGAGCTATTGAATTTGAGAAAGCAAAGAACTAAGCATATCATGATAATTATAGCTAATTATTACTGACTATTGGCATTTTTCCTACATGCTACAAATTTCAGAACACAAGAAACTAAATGAAATACCACTCTTAAGAACTTGAACCATCTCGACACAGTATCCAAGTCCTATATTACCCTTAATGTAAATATAACACTAAGAACCTGTTTGGCTGTAATGGTTCTATTCTATTCCCTCTGTCACGAATGTGGCTTGGTATAAAAAAGGTTTTCATGTGACACATGGTTATGAGTCACAGGTATGTTATTGTTTCACATATATGACTCATTCGAGTTATATGATTTGTTGTGTGTGGGATTTGTGATGCTTTCGCACATGGCTCAAATATGAGTCATGGGATGTGCACCTGGCGAGTATGCCTTGCGAATGTGCCTTGTGGGTAAGCCTTGCGTATATGATTTATGTTTCACAAATGACCTCATTATGAGGTCATGGGTTTCATGCATATGACTCAGTGGAGTCATATAACTTGTTTATTGTATTATGATTGGTTTATGAGTTTTTGCACATGACCTCGCTACGAGGTTATGGGTTTTGAGCATGTGACCACTTTGGTTTCATGACTAGTTTGTTATGATTTGGTTTCTCACATGTGACCACTTTGGGTCACATGGCTATGGGTGGGAAGAATACTATATAAGGAGGCCGATGCGGCCTTGGAGGATAGGTTCTTCACGCTTTGTTCTAAGTACTTTTCCTCGTTCTTGCTGTCACTTCGCCCTGAGCGTTTCTTTCGCATCCATGGTGGGCCTTGATGCCTTGGATTCTGGGGGAGATATCTGAGTCCACTCAGTAGTTCTTGGGGTCTGTGGTTTTGAGGTCTGTTAGGTATTGCGTGGCAGACTACTTGTTTGCTTCTCATTTCGTCGCTTGATAGTTTCTCACGATACTGTCACTTCGAGCTATTTATCACTGTCGCATATGAGCCCCTTTTAGTATAATATCTACGGCTTCCTGTACATCATCTACTCCCAGGTTTCGCCTTCGATTGAGGGGATTGAATATTGTGTTTGGGAGGATCACCCGTGTCGCTCTTTGGGCCAGCTCATGTTTGTTGGGTTTTAACGGAGTCCTTAGTTCTCGCGATACAAAACGCCCTTGGGTTAGACTGATGACCTTCCTAAGTATCAACGCGTTGTACTGGCCGCATCAATCCACTGGGAAGGGGGCCTCGCCGGCCCCCCCCCTCCTCGTTACTGCATGTTTCTATGGTCGGAATCCTACGATGTTGTTTATCACCGTTCCCTTGGAAGTTTTGTCCTTGCGGCATATACAGTGGTTCAGCCAGGTATCTCCTCCTCGTTACGGTGGGGATAGCTCTGACCCTGAAAGAATTTACCCCCTGGTGTGGTTATTATTGCTGCCTGGGGTGGTGTGGGACGATTGGCTGCAAGGCACTCGTGTTGTTTGTGTGTTTGGGTGGTTCGGCTGTGGTCTGTAGTTGGTGGCTTCACCCATTGCAAGTGGGGCCTACCTTCTGTTTGTCTGCTTCTGTTCGCTCGCCCTCCCCCTTCTTGTCGCGTCGGTTGGGGATGCCTCTTGCCCGTCGTTCAGTCCGGCCTGTTGCTGGACCTGTGGGGCTGGCTTTGGCTGGCTCCGCTTACCTTTTCCTGACTCGGTCGGACTTCGGTTCAACTGGGTTGGATGGTGTGGCTGATGCTGGTGCCTTCGGGTATTGGTGCTGCCTCCGCTGTGGCTCCTGGCTTTGGCTGGTAGGCTCCCCTCAGCTATATGCAGTCAAGGGTTGTGGCTCTGTTGGTGTGGCCAAGACCAGTGGCTGCCTGATGGGGTTAAGTATAGCTGTCCTGTGGCTGTCGGATGGTTGATCTGTCTGAGGGGCTGAGGGGGCTGGATGGGCTCTGTGGTGCCTGGTGTGTGGGGCTTGGGTGGGGCTGATTGGGGGGGAGAGGCACTTGCGAGCACCGGTCGGGCATGCGTCAGGTTGGGCGATGTCTAATTAAGTGTTTCCGGCCTGATGGGGCTGTTGGGTGAAGCTGCTGAGTGGTGCAAAGCTTCTCGATGACCCGGATGGTTGATGGCCACCTGTGTGGATAGTGGATTGTGACCACCTAGTTGGACTTGTTTGGGTCTTGCGTGCTGGGTTTTGTGGGGTTTGTTTAGTTTCTTTGGTTTGGCAATGGGCATGGTTGGCGGGGGCAAGGTACCACGGGTAGGAGATAGGCCCCACTGGCTATTTGGATCTGTCACCACCTCTATGTATTTCTTTTGTTTATGTGTTTGTTTTGGGGGACAGGCAGCAGGTACAGGTCCTCCTCACCATTACGCTCTTCGGAGCCACTTGGCAAAGTGGGTTCATAGGGTCGACAGCTGGGCATGCGGATGCGAGAGGTGGACATGTTAGTTACCTCCTTTCTGCCATTGTGTCGCCTGTAGTTTATATTTGTTTAGGAGGTTTTGTTGGTTTTCTACTGTGGTGGAGGTTTTGCGGGACAGTGTCTAGACCAGGTGGTAGTGTTTTTATATTTTGTTGGATGAGGAATCTGGTTGGGTTGGTCTCTTGCTCGGCTTCGGCTATGCTTGGTGCTGGTTGGATTCATACCAGAGGGGCTACAGACTTGGACTGGAGCGGGCCCTGAGTTGTTTGATGGTCTTGTAATTAGTTCTCGTGCGGGCATGACTTAGAGATGGCAGGTGCGGGACCGTAGACTTAGTTAGCTTAGGATTAGTGGTATACCAGTTAGCGGTATCCCTGTGCCAGTGGGGGCTCGTCATATGTCAGTATTGGCGGTACGAGTTTAAATAAAATTAGATTGACTTCTAAGTACTTTTCCTACTTATTACTTTAACGAATATAAAACACCTTATGATCTTTATCTTTATTGCAACATTATTGTTACGCCAAGGAAAGTTCTTCACAAAGAAGACTTAGTGAAAGCTTACGATAGGTGTTCCCGATAGAAGACAAAGGTCTTGTACTATCGGTAACGTAGTCAGAGGCCTAGCGCTATCGTAAGACAAAGGAAGAAGAAGTAAGAGAAGAGAAGTATCATTCCCCGTCACCAAGAACTACCCATCCGAGGAGGGATCGTTATACCCTCATACAAATTGACTGTTTCCTTCTGCTTTAAAAAGGAGAAAAGACTATTTTCACAGCAGAAATTGTTGCCTAACAGCATAGACCTATTTTTGCCAAATGGACCTGAAAGCTACCACACTAATCTAATTGAAATAAGTAGAATAGGAGAGAAGAAAAAAGAGCTTAACTGAAGTTGCCTGAAGGGAGAAAAGAAAAGGAGAAAAAAAAAAAAGACAGGATAGAATTCGGTAGGACTACCATTAGCACTAAGCATCAACTCAGTCAATCATGGTATCAAGAATTTACTTCAAATCATATTCTGTAATCGTATCCTGCTGTGCTTGAATTGCCTCCATCATATTCTCATTATTTTGAGGATGGGGGATTAGGTTGCTAATATGGGCCTTCATTATCTCCATATTGCCTCAATCAAGTTGATATCAGGAGAGGTTACTGGCTAAGACAATAGGTAGTTGTAAAGGCTACATTCTTGTAAGTCGTGATAGTTGAGTAGGTATGGTGGAGTAAGGTATTATCTTACTGGAAATAAACAAGGTTGTGGGTACAAGCCAACTCACTCTGCCAAAATTGATCAAGTGATGGCAAAATATGTGTTTGATATCCGTGGACATTCATAGTCTTTCCCAAGTTCCCTTATCCCATATAATTAAGAGGTCTTTATGGTGTCCAATGAAGCATCCCTATACCATAACTGATTTGTGCTTCTTGAATTTTGAAAGCAGGCATGACTCATAAAACTCCACCCCCACATGTCTAGTAACTCAGACTCGGTGTCACAAACTAGATTATGACAAGGCTGATTGGAATAAAGGAATAAGGCATTCATATAACTTGCACTAGTAAGTCATAAGTATTTATTGTTATGAGATAACTCACAGTTGTGAGTCATATGATGTTATAACTTTTGTGCATGACTCATAATTATGAGTCATGAGTCTCACACATGTGACACACTTGCACACATGACTTGTTATGATATATAAAATTGGTTTAGGCATGTTGCGTAGTTGACTCATATAAGTCAGCTGAGAATCTAATATGACTCTCACTTGTGAGTCATAGGACATAGTGATATGAAGGTATGAGTCACACAGGGTTAGGGTTGGGCTAGGTGTCTGTACAAATAGTAAGGTCTAGGGACATCTAGTACAGCACGCTCCGTCACCCCTATATTCCTCCCACATAGTTTGGCAACGTCACGTCAACTATTGTGGGCCCCTCCCACTCCCCTCTACCCCCTCGATGGTTCCTGCCTAGGGGCACGGTTAACTCTTCCATCCCCTTCCGCTTTGGCCTCGCTTGTCTCTTGTCTACTTGATGGAGGAGTTATCTGGGCTCGCCCAGTAGTCTTGTCTTGCTAATAGGGGCTCGCTTAGCTTTAGCACGGTCAGCTTCCTCTCTTCGCTTCCTGACAGCGCTGGCAGTAGTGGACGTCCTTCTCCCCACTTGCACGATCCTCGTTGGGGAACACCTCGGCTATTAACTTCGGGGTCTGTCTCGCGGTGACATTTGACCATACCCTCCTAGTCGCTCGGTTCTAGTTTGGTTGCCTTCCTCACCTCGCCCTTCCACCTCCCTACCGCCGGTGGGATCCCTTCCACTAAGTTACGCTATCTCTCGGAGAATAAGGGACTATATGAGAGACGCGGTAATACGGCAGGTTTGGTTTCGGTTGGGTCACCACAGGGGCCTTGGGTCCTTTCTCCCTTTTTTCTCTTCGGTCGCGTCGGCTGGTACCCTACTACTGCTGGCTGGTACCCTACTACCTCTCCCTCTTTTGCTGCTTCGGGCAGCCCCTTCGGCCCCCCCAGACGGACAGCTTGGGACTCTTGTTCTGCCAATACCTCCTGCTCACTGTAGGCACTGTTTCCTTTCGGCTTCTCCTGCTTACAACCGTGGGCTATATGCCCAAGACATATGTTTATGTCACCTATACGGCGTACCTATTCGCTTTTTCGACTTCACGGGCAAGCCCTGGCCATTGGTTTGTCCCAAGCGAGAGGCACGGGTTGGGTTGGCATCTGGTTGTTGTAGGCGAGGGACTGCCTTTGGCCTTTGGTTTGGGGTTACTCTGGTTTGGGTTTTTCTCTGTTCGGTGGGGGATGTACTGTCGGGATGGGGGTTTTCCTTGCTTTGAAGAATGGGTTTCTGGGCTTTCTGTCTTTACTGTTTGTAGATAGCCATGTGGGAGACTTGCGGGGGAGTTTTTTAAACTGAGGACTAGTTAGGTGTTGGTGGCTTTAGGCGAGACCCCTCCGCATTCAAGTCATGGGCTCTTAGGAGCGGGCACCTGGCTGCTGGCGTGTGCCTTTCTGGAGTCACGGTTTTTCTTCTGGCTGATTGAGAATAAGGCGGGGTAGAGGTGCGGGTCTGCATGGCGAAAGCCGATATGACCCCCGGCCTTACTTTTGTTAAAATGGATAAATAAATAAGATTATAAAAACAAAAAAAAAGGACATCTAGTACAGTACGCTCCCTCACTCCTATTTTCCTCCCACCTAGTTTGGCAATACCGCGTCGACTATCGTGGGCGGCCTCACTCCCCTCTGCTCCCTCGATAGTTCCTACCTAGGGGCACAGTTAACTCCTCCATCCTCTCCCGCTTTGGCCTCGCTTGTCTCTTGTCTGCTTGATGGGGGAGTTATCTGGGCTTACCCAATCGTCCTGACTTGCTAATAGGAGCTTGCTTACCTTTAGTATGGTCGGCTTCCTCTCTTCACTTCCTGGCAGTACTGGCAGTGGTGGATGTCCTTCTCCCCACTTGCATGATCCCTGTTGGGGAACGCCTCGGCTAGTAACTTTGGGGTCTGTCTCGCGGTGAGATCTGATCATACCCTCCTAGTCACATGGTTCAAGTTTCGGTTGCCTTCCTCACCTCGCCCTTCCGCCTCCGTACTACCGGTGGGATTCCTTCCACTAAGTGACGCTATCTCTCGGAGAACATGGGACTACATGAGAGACGTCATAATACGTCAGTTTGGTCTACAGTCGGGTTCGCACTGGGGACTTTGGCCCTACCTCCATTTTCCACTTCAGTCGCGTCGGCTCACACTCTACTGCCTTCCCTCCTTGGCTGGTACCCTACTACCTCCTCCCTCTGCTGCATGGTGTTCCAGGGTTTCGGCCTGCTTCCTGCCCGTGGTCGATCTTTAGCTGGCACCCTACTACTGGGTGGCATCTCCTCTGCCAAACACCCATTCCTTGGACCTGGCACTGTGGCCTCTGTTCTCGATTGGCGGGCCATGGTATTGCACTATTTCTGTGGCTTAGCTGGTTGGGGGCGGTTCTTTAAAAACGGCAAATCTGGTGGTACGGTGGGCAGTGGTTGTTTTTCTTTGTGGCTCCTACGGGTCTAGTAGTTTACGGGATAGAGTTTTTCCTTATGCTTTCCTGCCTAGCTTGTTTGGTTTCCTTCCTGTTGGCTATGTGTAGTTAGTGGGTGGGGTTTTCTTTCGGGCGAGGAATCTTCTTGGGCCTTTGGTTGGCTGCTAGGCGAGACCCTTTCATGTTCAAGTCGTGAGGTCTGCGGGCTGGGCACCTGAGTTGATCGCCCTTGGAGTGTATACAGTTGGGCCCATACCAGAGGGTCTTGGGGGTACGGGTTTTCTCTTGGTCCGGGGTGGAGGGGTTTTCTTAACGCCATAGCTAGCGCTGCATACGATGTTCTTGTACCTTAAACAACTAAATGATTATAAAAAAAAAAAAAAAAAAAGGACATCTGGTACAGCCACACTTCGTTACTCCTATTTTCCTCCCACATACTATAGTTTGACAACACCACAGTCAACTATTATGGGCCATCTACCCTCTCCTCTACCCCCTTGATCGTTCCTGCCTAATTGTAAAGTTTCTCTTCATCAACCTCTCCTACCTTTGCTTCACTTATTCTCTGTCTACTTGATGGGAGAGTTATCTTGGACTTGCTCTGTAGTCCTGTCTTACTTGGGAGCTTGCTTAGCTTTGGCATAGTTGGCTCCCTATTTTTGCTTCAGGTTGGCACTGGCAGTGGTAGATATCTTTCTCTGCACTTGTACAATCCCCGTAGTGGAGTGCTTGGGCTAGTAACTTCGGAGTTTATCTCTCAGTGAGATTCGACCATATCCTCCTAGGTACTGGGTTCAAGTTAAGATTGTTTTCTTCCTTTTGCCTTTCCCTTATTTTACCGCTGGTGGGATCTCTTTTACTAAGTGATGTTATCTCTTGGAGACCAAGGAAATACATGAGAGATGCAGTAATAGGATGATAGTTCAGTTATATGGTTCAGTTTGCACTGGAGCCTCTAGCCCTCCCTCCACCTCTTTACATTAATTGCATTAGCTTACACACTAATCTCTCCTCTACTTTCGACTGGTTTCCTACTATCTCTTCTCTCCACTCTGTAGTGTTCTGGAGTCTCAATCTGCTACTTGCCCGCAGTTGATCTTTGGCTAGCAACCTACTGCAGAGCAGGATCTCTTTTACCAAAATATCCACTCTTAGGTCTGACACTGTAACCCCATTTCTTGGCTTTTATACTTTGGTATTGTACTACTTCCTGGGTTCAGCAGGTCAGGGGCATGGACCTTAGGGCCTTTCACCTGCTGCTCACTTTGGGGACAGTTTTATATATGGTGGGCCATGGTTTACTTTCTTTTGTAGTTTGTTGTAGTTTATAGGTACAGTTTTTCCTTACGCTTTTCAGCCTAGCTTGTTTGATTTCCTTTTTGTTAGCTACATGTAGTTAGTGGAAGAAGCTTTTCGTTCGGGCGAGGAATTTTCTTGGTCATTTTGTTGGCTTCTTGGAGAGACCTCTTCATGTTTAAGTAGTGAGATCTGAGGACCAGGAATCTAAGTTGATTGTCCTTGGAGTGTGTGTGGTTGGGCCCATACCAGAGGGGGTTGAGAGTACAGGTTTCCTCTTAGTCCTGGGTGGATATGGTTTTGTTTACACCATAGCTAGTACTGCATGCAGCTTTCTTGTACCTTAACAATGAATAATAAAATAATAAAAAAAAGAAAAAAAAGAGACCTCCAGTACAGTACTCTCTGTTGCTCTTATTTTTCTCCCACATAGTTTGACAATATCATGTCAACTATTGTAGGCCCTCTCTCTCCTCTGTCCTCTTGATAGTTCATGCTTTGGAGTAAAGTTAACTCCTGTTTGCTCTGGCACTTTTGCTTCACTTGTCTCTGGTCCACTCAATAGGTGAGTTATTTGGGCTTGCCTCGTAGTCCTGTCTTGCTCATAAGTGTTCACTTAGCTTTAGCATGGTCAGCTTTCTTTCTTCACTCCAGATTGGTACTGGCAGTAGCAGACATCTTTCTCCACACTTGTATGATCCCCATTAGGGAGTGCCTTGGCTAGTAACTTCAGGGTCTGTCTTGTGGTGAGACTGGCCATATATTCCTAGTCACTCAGTTCAAGCTGTAGTCGTCCTCCTCCCCTCAACCTTCCACCTCCTTACTGCCAGTGAGATCCCTTCTACTAAGTAATACTATCTCTCTTAGAACAAGGAACTACCTGAGGGATGCGGTAATACAGCATAGTTTGGTAATGGTTGGGTCTACACCTGGACCTTGGGTCCTCTGACTCTTTTTCTCTTCAGTCATATCAGCTGGTACCCTACTACCACATCCTTCTTTGCTACTTCAGGTAGCTCTACTAGCCCTCCTAGATAGACAGCTTCGGGCTCTTATATTGTCGATACCTCTTGCCTATCTTGGACACTTTCTCCTTAAAGTTTCTCATGCTCATGCTTGCAGGCTGTATGTCCAAGGAATACTTTTATACCAGTTATGCGATATTGTCGATTTGTTATCTCGACTTCACTGGTATGGTTGATTGCAATGGTCTGGCGGAGATTCTGGTTGTTATAGGCAAGGAGTTGCTTTTGGTTGTTAGTTTGAGGTTTCTTAGGTTTAGATTTTCTACTGTTTGGTTGAGGGTGTACTGTTGGGACAGGGGATTTCCTTACTTTAAAGAACATGTTTTTGGGCTTTCTGGCTTTACCATTTATAGATAGCAGTATGGGAGAATGGTGAAGGAGCTTTTTACAGAGAGGACTGGTTAGGTATTGGTAACTCTAAGTAAGACCACCTCTACTTTCCAGTTGTAGGATTTGAGGATTAGGCACCTGGTTGCTGGTGTTAACCTTTCTAGTTTCACAATATTTCTTCTTGCTGCTGGAGGACAAGGCAGGATGGAGGTGAGAGTTTCTATAGAGCAAGCTGAGAGGACACCTAGATCTTACTGTACATAGAACTGGAGAAATAAATAGATAAAAATAAAAATAAAAGCAAAGACCTCTGGTACAGAAGAGTAGTAACCTTAAACTGGTTGTCTACTGCTGTCTGACCTCCATCCTCTGCTGTGCCAAATGCTCCTCCATGCACTTCCCTTTCGACCAGTTCTGTCCTCAAAGCACCTCCCCTCTCTATACTTCGCCACCAGCATCCCCTCTCCTCAGGGAGGAAATAACTGATATGCATGACGATGGAGGAGTAGGCCCTTCCTCCAGATTTTTATGGCTCCAATACCTTGCTCCTCCAATGGGCCTATGAGATGGTATCACCCATAAGACACCTTCACCTTACGCTTCGCTGCCTCCTACTGGTTTCCCAGAGAAGTCATCCTCTCAATATCCACAAGCCTACAAGGAGTCAACCCCTCCCAGTCACAGGAGGATGTCACTTCCACCTCTGCCTCTACTCATGCCAAGATGGTAGCATATCGCTACAATCTCTGGTACTTGCAAGCCCACCACCATGAGCACCCGAAAGAGTGCCTGACAGCTCAACAGTACTTTACAGCTCAATGGCACTTTGTGGCCCACCATAGTAACTCTGTGGCTCAATGGCACTTTGTAACTCAATAGCACTTTGTAGCTCAATGGCACTTTACAACTCAAGAAAACTGTATAAAGTTAGATATTCATAATGTTGAAATAATAGAAATACTTTCATATCCTACAGAGTTGATCTATACAGCAATCAATCATGCTTCCACATCCAGCCTTTAGTCTTCCAAGCTAGCGAGTCGAACTATATGCCGATATTGAGATTTGAATTCATGCTGTTGTCATCTTTCTATATACAAGTAATAACCAGTATCCAAACTTTGCTGAAGTTGCATGACAGTACGAGATACCTGTCAGGAGACTTCAAGCGTGTTTTCAAGACAGTCAGTCCCACTAGGAGCAACCTGAAATGAACTATAAACTCATTGAGAATTAAGAACTAGCTGTCTGCCAGTATCTTGATTGCTTAGATAAAGTTGGAACTAGTGCCCATTTGCAAATGGTATCAAACTATGTAAATGCAATTCTCAAAAATGCACATACTGGTACCAGACCAGCACCTCTTGTAAGTGCTCAGTGGGCTCTGAGGTTCCTAGATCAACACCCTCAGTATTTAATCAGAAAACAACAAACTATCGATACAGACAGGAAGAATGCACATCAACCAGACAACATTCATATATGGTTTCAAAAGTATCTAGATGTCTGCCAAGCACATGAGATTCAACCCCAAGACCAGTACAATTTTGATAAAACTAGTTTCCGTATTGGTGTTGGGCATGACCAATGGATTATTACTCGAGATCCAACTCAGTAGACATATTTTGGAAGCTCTACAAATCAGGAGCTGGTAACTGTCTGTGAAACTATATGTAGTGATGGAGCTGTATTACCATCAATGATTATTGTACATAGAGTAATCTATCAGGAGCCATGGTATACTTCTACCCGTATACCAGATGACTACCTTATAGATACATCAGAAACGGGATACAGTAATGACAATTTGACGATGAAGTGGGTTGTCTATTTTCAACAATTCTCCTCCAAGCATCAAGTAGGAACTTACCAACTTTTACTTCTTGATGGGTTTTTTCCTTATTGTACGAAACTGTTTCTTGACTATTGTGATTCATACAAAATAATTGTTTTCTGTCTACCTCCTCAACCTAGTCACCTTCTTTAACCACTAGAGGTAGTTGTCTTTTAGCAGTATAAATATGATTGCTCAGAAGCGGTAGAGGCAGCAACTAGTATGAGCTGTGGAGACTTTAATATATGTGAATTTCTTGATAGAATTGATTCTATCCATCAATAAACAGTCAAGCCAACTACCGTCTACTCAGCCTTTCGTGCCACTAGTCTTATACTGGATAAGCCTGACCTTGTTATTTCAAAACTTGGTGAGGCAGCACCTGTATTCAATGAACTAACAATAATGGTAGGTGAATCTTCAACTGCTGGTGGCATTCCCCTCACACTTCTACAACTGATAGGTTAAGGTAAAAAGCTACCGGTAAAACCTGAAGTGAAGGATATATTCCTTAATATCCAGCAAAGACTTAAGAATATTCTACAAGAAGGACTAGTCCTTACCCAATCAGGTGCTCTAACGATTGAGCATTTGGAAAATACCCGTGCTGTTGAGGAGGCTAGATATACTCATAACAGAGCTCAGAATAGGAGGCAAATACAAACTGGGAGAGTAATTTATCCCTTACAAGCACACCAAATAGCGAAGAGTTGGGAGGCTGCTGATGTTGAAAAGGCAGAAAAACAACTCCGTAAGGTATAAAATGCTCAAAAAAGAGTTGAGAAAGCACAGCGTAAACTACTTCTTGATGAGATAAAGGCTAGAGGAAAAGCCTGACATGTAGCTCAAGTACATAAAAAGAAGATATAAAGACTCATAGTAATGGCAATTAAGTAATAACCAAGGTTGCAAAAATTGATGTAATTTGAAATACTGAATTCTTTTAGCTTTTACTGTTACTAGTATATTTAACTACTAGTTATATATAATAATAAACTATTATAATTATGAAGTTGTACTTGATCAGAAAATCTTGCCTTGAAATCTCATTTTATTTACAAAGTTCTATTGAGACACAAAGTACCGTTGAGCAACAGAGTTACTATAGTGAGCCACAAAGTGCCATTGAGCCGTAAAGTACCATTGAGCTGTCAGGTACTCTTTAGAGTATCCTTGGTTATGAGCTTGCGAGCACTGGGGATTGTGGCAGCATACCACAATCTTCGTATGAGTAAGCTGCCAGCAGGTTTGTTCAGGGAATTAGCATAAACAACTCTACTCTACCTCCTTTTCTGATTTCTACTACTTATCCTCAGAGTGTTAGCTCTTTCACACTCGTTCAACTCAACTGCTTAAGAAGCTGGACTATGTTTCTTTCACTTTTCAATACTTTAATTGCCTTACCCTTTTCTCTCTCCCATGTTGCCCTTCAAGACCCCCTCTTTCTTCGCAGAAGGCTACTGCACTTTACAGGCTTTAAGTCTTTTATGCCTCTATTTTCAACAGGTGATAGGCCATGGGTCATGGTCCTTATTCTGCGTTCCTTTTTTGATAATATTTCGTTAGTTACTTGTTTTCTTAACAATCTAGTCCTGATAACACTGGACATCTATACCCCATCTGACTTGTTTGACTGTACACAAACTAGGTTATGTTAGGAGGACCAGGATCTGATATCTAGGAACTGTCCTAAGTAGTGTAACCCCACTCAGAATCAGAATCTCTGGTCTCCAACACCCCCCTCTTGTTTCCTTATTGGGCCTGCATGTCATCATACATATTTATCTCAGTGACATCTTATGACTATAATGCTATAGAATTTAAAGTCGAAGAATAATACTGTATACATTATTGCTGTTAATCTGACAAGATCCTGTTCACAGGGTATATAAGAGAGAACCTTCAGCTAAATCTAGAAAGTGTAATAGAGTATATCTGTCAACCAGTCAGAGAGTTACTAGACTTTAAATATGTAACATCGTGGACAAGGCCATAGGTAATGGGACATTTTCATACAAAGATATGATATCGAATGTTAAAGAATCTCTACAAGAAACCAATATATTAGCACCCATCTGACAATAACAAGAAGAGTCAAGAACTCTGAGCAACACTACCATATAATCCAACGGACTTTACTGAGTGTTACAACTATGCCCAAGAATATGTTGTAATTGTGAGAATAATATCCAATCCTGAAACGGAAACCAAAATCCTGTTACTCAGGGCAACCAAGAGTTGCTGACTAAGATATTGCCAAGACGATCGGTACTGGCATTGTTTACAGAGTTATCACACCAA
>NW_003299141.1:411001-413284 GCF_000151645.1 Tuber melanosporum | reverse complement strand
GGTGGGAGTCGGAGGTTATAGAGGTTTAAAGTCAGCGACCTTGGACAGTTGAATTTACGACTACCTTTGCAGATACAACCTGCAGATGAAACTGATCATTTTATCAATAAGGGAGCCAATTGGGACCAACTTAATTCAACTTGAGAACTAGGCCACAAGTCTAATGATACTGAAGATCAAATGATTACTATTGGAAACAGCATAGCTCCTAATTAGCAGAATAATAATTACCAAAGACAGTGTGGTGGTTTTCAGGGTCTCAAAGTGTTTGTATTGTCCGGGGACAAAATTAACTAGCTCTCAATGGCAATGGCAATGCTCCCCGCTTCATCACCCTGCTCCCTCAATACTTCCTAAAGAAATTGCTCTACACCAACCAAAACCAAACCAACTTACTTAAATTTTTTTTTCAATAAACTATGCCTCCTATTCTTCGCAGTCATGCCAAACAGCCTATTCCCTCCAAGTACCTTTCTGAGTTTACAAGGGAACGAATTCTCGGGTTACATGAGCCTCAGATGACAAATCACCAAATTTCCCACTACCCTGATATTCCTCTCAGTACTATTAAAAGCACATTTGCAAAGAGAGATTAAGAGGACAAGGAGAATGAAGGTAGAGGAAGACATCCAAAAACTACCAAGTTGCAGGATAATGCTATGGTAGAGGAAGCTCTCAAAAATCGCCATACCAGCTACTCTGAGATTGCTGAGAGAGTGGCTCCCAATGTTTCTGCTAAGACTGGGAAGAGAAGACTTGTACAAAAGCTTCTTAAAAAGTAGATGGCATAAGAGAGGGTTCATTTGAATGAGGATCTAGCTCAAAAGAGATTGGAATGGGCATTAGCCCATAGGAATTGGACAAGGCAGATGTGGAGAAGGAAGGTAATATGGGGGGATGAGGTAGCTGTAGAGAGGGGAGGAGAAAAGAGAAGAAAATGGGTATTTAGATACCCAAAAGAAAAGTGGAATAAGGATTATGTTGAACCTACTGCTAGGAAAAAAGAGAGAAAGATTAGTCAGATGATGACTGGTTGTTTCTATAGTCAAACTCATGGTATTTTTTTACCTGTTTTTCCTGATCATACTTCTACTAGAGGTGGAGTGACTGGAAAGTCAATTATTGATGTTTATGATCAATATGACTTTCCAGGGATATGGGAGGATATCAAGGAGCATGTTGGAGAGGAAGAGGTATTTTTGATCATTGACAATGCTAAGACTCACTTGCCTTTCAGGAGATGGCTCAGGAGAAATGGAATTTCTCTGATGGAAATTCCTCCCTATTCACCAGACCTCAATCCAATTGAAAATGTTTGGTCTCTGGTGAAAGAGAAGTTTCATAAGCACTATCCTGAGCTGTGTCTCCTGAAGGGCCCTGTCAATGAGATTAAAAAAATTATAGAGGAGGCTATCACTCATTGTTGGGAACTTCTGGACCCAAAGGTTTTTGATACTTTGGCAGGATCAATAGTGGATAGGGTAGAAGCAATTATTAAGGCTGATGGATGGTATACTAAATATTAATTTCAACTATGTATTTATATTTTTTAACTTTCTTTTGGGTTTTCATGATAGTGGATTGGTGGGGGAGGGTGGTTGTCATTACCGAAGATTTTCTGGCCATTGATAGCTTGTTAATTTTGTCTCAGGACAATACCATTGAAGACTACCTGATATTATGAGCTATAACCAGAAAGGTACATAGTTTGTATAATAGATAGATGTAGTCCGTGAATACTCAGATGCAGAATATAAATATTGAAGTATCTCCTAAGGTTTTAGACATTATCAAGTAATGGAGAAGACACCTTAAAATTATAATATTATTCTTATGATTCTATTTTACTTCACCTTACTCTTAGTAGTCATTAAAGAAACAAGTACATTTTGAGTCTACCTAGACAATCTCTGTCTGAAGAAATGAATCTTGATTGACCTAGGAAACTCTGAGTCTATACAAGTTGCCTTCATATAACAGGTTCAGAGTTTTCAAGCTTTATTTTCTTTAGACATTGTCCTCTCTCTATCACACTGTAACGTGTTCACAAGGTGCTAATCACGTTATCGGTAATAGATACGATAGTTGGCAGGTGGCCTGCTCTTGCAGAGAGGAGGCGAGAGCTGAAAACTAAAGGAGGCTGTAAGGGTGTACTGAGAAACAAAGAGTAATTGTTCAACCAAGTATATTGAAATACTGTCTATCGAAGTCTGCCTTTTCTATTGTAGAAACAGGTAGTCCTTAAATACACAAATCTGTTCATGTCTAGCCTGAACCAAACTA
>NW_003299141.1:369885-410363 GCF_000151645.1 Tuber melanosporum | reverse complement strand
GGAAATTTCTCCGACTCTGAGCTCACGGCTATCAACATACCTCGAAGCCTCCTTTGGTTCTCAGCTCTCGCCTCCTCTCTGGAAGAGCAGGCCACCTGTTAACTATCGTACCTATTACCGTTAACGTGATTAGCACCTTGCAAACACGTTACAATAATCATCAAAAGCGGAGTCTGAGAAACTAAAGGCTTCAGTTTCCGCTAAAAACTCTTCATCATAAGTTTTACACCAGGGACAAGAAGAAATCTTAAGAAAACATTTAGACTCAAATAAATATAAATCACAGTAGTCACAAATACCAGATTTGTGCTGTACGTCAACCCAAACGTGATCGCAATCAGGACAGTAGTCTATCCAGAGGATTTCAAAGTAGTCTTCAAGTTGGATAGCATCGCGGTTCAACAACAGTCCAACAATCTGTTGTCGCAGCCTCACATTGAGCTCTACATAGTTTGACATCGTTATGGTATTCGGATGGTGATCAGAATCAGATAAGGTTGTCGAGAACCTACTCCATAGCCTGATTCTCATCATTGTTACTCTCGAACTCTGACTCAAAGTATGGTGCCCAAAACCCATCTCTAGCTTCGAGTTCTGCATGCCATCGCTCAGTTTCTGGCATCGTAGGTATCCAGCACATGGTGATGTAATTGATCATTGGGGGAAGGGATTCGTTTGGCATATTGTCTTTCCACCATTCGTTCACCATATCCATAGCGTGCTCTAGTCCATCCTGTGGTTCCCAGCTGTTTTTGCGCATTGGATAACCTTTCTATTTAACTAGGAACTGATCATTTCCATGCCAAAGATAGTGGTCTCTGATTTCTTCAACTTCCCATTCATCTTTCTTGTCAATGATGATAGGTGCAGGTCGAGAGTAGATTCTTCCAGGGAACTTGAAATCATCATTTGGGTGGAAACATTTGACAGCAGAGGTGTGGAAAACATCAGTATCGTGGAAGTACATGCATCCATTCATCTGGACTGTGTAGTTTTCCGTATGTTTGTCAAAGGATAAGACTTTGAAAGGTCCTCGCCATCGGGGTTGCAATTTCTTGCTGTGTCCAACATTGGTAATGAACATGTTTCCATGTACCATGAGCATGTCACCTGGTGGGATAGGGACATGCTTGCGTCATCGCTTCTGAGCAGTAGTGGTACTTTAGAATTGGGCAGCTTTAACAGCTTGGAAGGCATCATTCCGAATTGCTTGATGGCGGTTTAAGTGGTCATCAGAGGCAGGGACTGAGGAATTCTTAAATAGAGTTGTAGGTAGAAGAGGGTATTGACCGCGGAAAACTGCCTTATATGGAGACATTCCCAAGGTGTCTGAAAATCCGGTGTTGATATATGCGGCCAGTTCAACAAGGGCTGGTTCCCAGTTAGTTTGTCGTTCATTGATCATATTCTTGATTCCGGTCTTAACTTCTTGGATTTTCCGTTCTGCTTGGCCATTAGTCTCATGGTGTCCAGGGGCAGCCATAATGTTGTTTCTTCCGAGGGAGGTCAAGGTTTGCTTCCAGAATCTGGCGGTGAAACGGGGATCAGCATCACTGACAATAGATAAGGGGTACCCATGGGGGGTAAACAGGTATCGTTGGAGGTTATTCCAGATGTCTTTGGAGGAATCGGTAACTTTCATTGGTATGAGCCAGGTGTATCCGGAAAATCGCTCCACAGCTACCAAGATGGTGTCATATCCGGCGGACTTGTTGAATGGTCCTGGGAAATCGATGGCATATGATTCGAATATTTTACATGGTAGTTGGAGAGTCTGCACTTTCCCTTCCGGTAGTTGTGTTCGCTCCTTATTTGCCGGTAGAGTTCACATTGTTTGACGAAATCGCAGAAGTCCTGTTGCATCACAGGCCAGTAAACATATTCTGAAGCATATCGGAGGTTGTGGTCAGCACTGTGGTCTCCTTTGCTGTGAATCTCGGTGATGACATATTCTCTAATAGTCATTCCATTGAACATATGGCCATTCGGAATGTATAGGCAATGTTCACCATAATGGGTGCTGGTATAGACCATTCCGTTGGATATGTTGTAGTAGGCGAGATCTCCATGTCGGGAGCTGTCCATAGCTTTGAAGTAGATCAGATTGTGGCGATACCCTGTTATCATTTGGCTTCGGAAAGAGGAGGTTAATTCTTCTGTGGTTCATCTAACATATCGTTCATCCTGAATGAGAGATCCTCTTGTTTGCTCGATAGGGGCTTCCTCTTCTTGTTCAAAGGTTTCATAGAGTTGTTGGCGATGCTCGGGAATAGTAGGGGGTATGACAGAAACAATGGTTTCATTGTTGTATACTCGTATGTGTTCACCATATAGTGGTCATAAATCGATTATGGGAGGAGAGGATGGCTGGGCTGAATGTGGGGGGTGTAAATAGGATATTGCATCCACGTAGGCTGCTGCTCATTCGAGTTCTTCAAGACCTTGGTATCATGTTGGAATAGGATTAAGGGTATGAGGAGGTTGGGTTGATTCATCTTCATCGATCATCTCTTCTGCTCCTTCTGCGGTGTCGAAGCTAGTATTTTTGGAATCGTCAGCAGACATATAATACAGTCGCTGGTATCGGTTGCCGAACTTAATCAAGTCTGGTGAAAAGGGCAGGTGTCCTGATGACAGTGGGACCAGTGGAGTCTGCTTTGTTCAAGCTCGTGAGGAGGTGTGCTGCGAAGAGTGCAATTGTCTTTCCATTTGTCATCAAGGTCTTTTCCTCGTTCAGTTCCGGCAGCTCTCTACAGGGTGTAAGAGAAAGGATTGGAGGGAGCGGCAGAGCTGGCAGTAGCTATCGATGGTTCTTGTTTATAGGAGGTGTCGTCAGGGCTGTCTTCGCTTTGTCTTATGTGGTCATGAACAAGAGGAGGGTTTGCGAGTTCTTGGTTCTCATATAGGCGGGAGAGAGCATCAGCTAAATAGTTCGTTCTTACAGGGGTACAGATGATTTTTGCGTTGTATTTGCTGATCTCGCCTATCCATCTTGTTCTTCTTCTTCCAGGTACTCTTTCTGTTTTAAGATTAGTGAGGGGTTGGTGGTCGGTAACAATGGTGAAGGTATTGCCCATCAGGATGTGGTTGAAAGCGGCGAGAGCATCAATCACAGCAAGGGCTTCCTTGTCTGTTGTTCCATAGTTCATCTGTGATTTAGTGAATTTCCTACTGTGTAATGCCACTGGTCTTGCCGTTTTATGAGAGACTCCTTGTCCAACCCATGCTCCAACTTCAACGTCAGACACATCAGTAATCAGCCATATAGGTTCTGGGTTACTGTAGTCGATAGGTTATATAACATTAGCATTTTTAATCAATTCCTTGATGTTGGTAAAAGCTTGGTCATGAGTGTGGGTCCAGACAAAATCTGCATTGCCGGTAAGGTCTGTGAGCGGTGCTGTCACAGTGGCGTGGTGTGGTAGTAACTGGGAGATATAGTTGACTAGTCCTAGGAATCGCATGAGTTCCTTTTAATTCTGGGGTGTTGTCCATTCTGTTAAACAGGATATTTTTCCAGGGGCTGTATGTATTCCTTCATCATCTATAACATGTCCCAGAATATCGAGTTTGTCGGCAAACAGGATTGATTTGTTTCTACTAGCGTAGAATTTAGCTTCCCTAAGTTTGGTACAAACCAAACCTCTGTGGTAGGCATGTTCTATTTTGGTGTTCGAGAAGATGAGAATGTCATCAATGTAGACCCAGACAAAATGGTGGAGGTATTCGCTCAGGAGGTTTTCCATAGATCGCATAAAGATGGTGGGTGCATTCATATCTCCTTGTAAGATAACTCGGCTGATGAAACTTCCAAAGGGTATTTTGAAACTGTTGTAGCGTTCGCTTGCTGGATCTAACCTTGTCTAGAAATAGCCATTGCTTAGGTCAATCTTGCTTCAGAATCTAGCCCGTCCAACTGCATTTAGGATTTGGGTTTGGTTTGGGATAGCACAACTGTCCATAACCGTGTTTTCATTCCATAGTTTGAGGTCAACCAGTGGGCGGATTCTTTTGCCATCTGCTTTGAATTGAACAAACATAGGAGCGGCACCTGGGGCTTCTGCCCAGTAGATGACTCCTCTTCTTTGTTGTTGGTTAATTCAATCACAAAGTGGGCTTTTGTATGCGTCAGGAATAGAGTAGGTGGGTTGGGTCTTGAGATTAGAGGGGTCTCGGAGGTGAATGTGGTGGTTCACCTCTCTCATAGGCAGAGGTTCTTCGGGTATTTGATCAGGGAAAACATCAGAGTATTCGTCCAATAGTTGTTGGGCAGTTGCTTCACAGACTGCGGCTTGGTACTCTCCACTTGTTGGCTTGCATGAGACTCTGACCTTCTGATCTGGGAAATCGATGGTTGATTCCCCACACCTGATTATAGCTTTATGGCGGTTCAGGAATAGTATACCTATTATGGTATCGTATTTGGCTAGATTTCCAACCAGCATTTCCTGGGGTGGTAGGATGGCAGAACCAAGTCGAATAGTCACACTACAGGTTTTATGGCTTGTAGATCGTGATCCCTTTACTGCCATATTGACTGGTATGGGTTGGTTGAGGTCTCGAGTTGGGAGTCCATGGACAGAAACAAAGGCATTGCTGATCATGTCTCTTCCGATTGTGCCAGTGTCAAATAGGACTCAAGCTTTCTTGCCATTGATAAGGATACTACCTTCCAGGGCCGTATGTATTTTAAAAGTAACCGGAGGTCGAATACTGTTACACTCCACATCGATGTATCCGATATGGATCTCCTCGTATTCGCTGAGTTGGATATCATCACTATCGTTCTCAACATTGTTGGCTGATGCCTCTTGCTTAATTGCCTTTCCTTTCCCTTTCTTCGTCGGGCAGTTCTTTGCCATGTGTCCTGTTTTTCCGCATTCAAAGCATTCTCCTTTCTGCCGCCTCGATTCTGGGGAGGGTTTTGTTTTCTTCTTGAAAACCCGTGGGGTATCGTCTTCAAAGTTGCTGGTGGCTTTGTGCCGTGGCTGGCTATTCCTACTAGAGGATGTCTGTATTTTGTAGGCCTTGGTCTCATGGAGAGTGGCGTCCTTTCGTTCTGCTCTTGCAATTATTACTGCAATATCGTCGCCGTCTTCCTCGAGTGGTTCTACTTCTCGCCAGAGGGTAGGGTGCATAGTGTTGTAGAATCGTCACTTCAGGATGTAACTTGAGATGCTTCCTTTCTCTATTCGGTCCTTATACATCATCAGGTCCGTAGCCACATCGGTGATTCTCTTGACATGCATTCTGTTAACTTGCTGGAGCTGGTTGAATTTGTTGTATAGGAGGTCGTTGGTAATAGAGGATTGGAATCGTCCTTTCAGGTAGTTGAGAACTGTAGATCCTCTTAATCTTACATTTTCGCCGTATTCCTTATAGCATTGGTGGTATGCGTCGGTTGCCTTTCCTTCGCAGAATGATCCAATGTATAGTCCGGTTGTAGAGTCTTCTACATCTTTCCCTTGCAGGAGAAGATAGTGTGAGAGTTCCATCGCCCATCGGTCAAAAGCTGCGGGTTTGAGGTCTTTTCCTTCTCCTGTAAACTTTGCTGGGAGGTGGAGTTTAAACTTAGGAGGTTCAAATGCTGTGAGTACTTCCTCTTCTTGAGCTTGAGATTTTCCTCCTCCAGGAGGTCCTCCTCCTGAAGGTCCTCTTCCTGTACTAGCCATATCTGATTTGCTACTGGACTCGGGGTCGATTGGAGGTTCAAAGGAAGGCTTCTTTGTTGTAGTAGAAGGGAATTCGCCTGGAGGCTGAGTGTCTTCCGTGTTTGCAGGTTTGTCCGGCTCCTTAGCAGAGCACCGGGGTTGTTTCTTTCTTGTAAGGTGTAACGTGTTCGCTAGGTGCTAATCACGTTATCGATAATGAATACGATAGTTGGCATGTGGCCTGCTCTTCCAGAGAGGAGGCGAGAGCTGAAAACTAAAGGAGGCTTCGAGGGTGTACTGAGGAACAAAGAAGTAACCATTCAACCAAGTATATTGAAATACTGTCTGTCAAAGTCTGCCTTTTCTATCGTAGAAACAGGCGGTCTTTAAATACACAAATCTGTTCATGTCTAGCATGAACGAAACTAATCAAAGGTATCAATCGATACACTTTGGTAAAACTCCTTAAGTATCAAAGCGATACTTAAAACAAAACATAAAACAAACCAAGTATCCAACGATACTTAAAACAAACCAAGTATCAAAGCGATACTTAAAACAAAACATAAAACAAAACCAAGTATAAAACCGATACTTAAAACAAAACATAAAACAAAACCAAGTATCAAACGATACTTAAAACAAACCAAGTATCCAAGCGATACTTAAAACAAAACATAAAACAAAAGCAAGTATCAAATGATACTTAAAACAAACCAAGTATCAAAACGATACTTAAAACAAAACCAATAACCGAGTACCCGTACCGGTTACATTCTCCAAAACAAAACAACTGTTTAAATAAATAAAACCTAATAATCATCAAAAGCGGAGTCTGAGAAACTAAAGGCTTCAGTTTCCGCTAAAAACTCTTCATCATAAGTGTCACACCAGGGGCAAGAAGAAATCCTCAGAAAACATTTAGACTCAAAGAAAGGTAAATGACAGTAGTCACGAATACCAGATTCGCGCTGTACATCAATCCAAGTATGATTGCAATCACGACAGTAGTCTATCCAGTGGATTTCGAAGTAGTCTTCAAGTTGGATAATATCGCGGTTCAACAACAGTCCAACCATCTGTTTTTGCAGCCTCATATTGAGTTCTACATAGTTTGACATCGCTATGGTATTCGGATGGTGATCGGGATCAGATAAGGTTGTCGAGAACCTTCTCCATAGCATGATTTTCATTATCGCTACTTTTGAATTCCGATTCAAAGTATGGTGCCTAAAATCCATCTTTAGCTTCAAGTTCTGCAGGCCATCGCTCAGTTTCTGGCATCGTGGGTATCCAGCATATAGTGATGTAATTGATCGCTGGGGAGAGGGATTCGATTGGTATATTGTCTTTCCACCATTCATTCACCATATCCATAGCGTGCTCTAGTCCTTCTAGTGGTTCCCAAGCTCGTCTGCTCGTTTTCGCTTGTTGAATATCCTTTCCATTTGCCTAAGAACTGGTCATTTCCCTGCCAAAGGTGGTGGTCCTGGATTTCTTCAACTTCCCATTCATCATTCTTGTCGATGGTGATAGGTGCAGGTTGCGAGTGGGTTCTACCAAGAAACTTGGAGTCGTCATTTGGGTGGAATCCCTTGACAGCAGAGGCGTGAAAAACTGCGGTATTGCTGCGATACATGCGTCCATCCATTTGGACAGTGTAGTTTTCTGTATGCTCGTCAAAGGATAAGACTTTGAAAGGTCCTCGCCACCGGGGTTGCAATTTCTTGCTGCGTCCAACATTGGTAATAAACATGTTTCCATGTACCATGAGCATATCACCTGGTGGAATAGGGACATGCTTGCGTTGTCGGTTCTGAGCAGTCGTGGTGCTTCGGAATTGGGCAGCTTTAACAGCTTGGAAGGCATCATTCCGAATCGCTTGATGGCGGTTTAAGTGGTCATCAGAGGCAGGGACTGAGGAGTTCTTAAATAGAGTTGTAGGTAGAAGTGGGTATTGATCGCCGAAAACTGCCTTGTATGGAGACATTCCCAAGGTGTCTGAAAATCCGGCGTTGATATATGCGGCCAGTTCATCAAGGGCTGGTTCCCAGTTGGTCTGTTGTTCATTGATCATGTTCCTTATTCTGGTCTTAACTTCGCGGATTTTTCGTTCTGCTTGGCCATTAGTCTCATGGTGTCCAGAGGCAGCCATAATGTGGTTGATTCCGAGGGAGGTCAAGGTTTGCTTCCAGAATCTGGCAGTGAACCGGGGATCAGCATCACTGACCATAGATAAGGGGTACCTATGGGGGGTAAATAGGTGTCTTTGGAGGTCATTCCAGGTGTCTTTGGAGGAATTGGTAACCTTCATTGTTTTGAGCCATGTATGTCCAGAGAATCGATCCACTGCTACTAAGATGGTATCATATCCTACGGACTTGTTGAAAGGCCCTGCGAAATCGATGGCGTAGGAATCGAATATTTCACATGGTAGTTGGCGGGTCTCCGCTTTCCCTTCAGGTAGTTGTGTTCGCTCCTTATTTGCCTGGCAGAGTTCACATTGCTTGACAATATCACGGAAGTCCTTTCGCATTTCAGGCCAGTAAACATATTCTGAAGCATATCGGAGGTTGTGGTCCGCACTATGGTGTCCATTGTTGTGGATTTCGGTGACCACATATTCTCTAATCGTTATTCCATTGAACATATGGCCTTTCAGAATGTAACGGCAATTTTCACCATAACAGGTGCTGGTATAGACCATTCCATTCGATATGTTGTAGGGTGCAAGATCTCCATGTCTGGAGCTATCCATGGCTTTGAAGTAAATCGTGTCATGGCGATATCCTGCTATGATTTGGCTTCGAAAAGAGGAGGTTAATTCTTCTGTCGTTGATCTAACATCACGTTCATCCTCAATCAGGGATCCTCTTGTTGGTTCGATAGGGGCATCCTCCTCCTCAAAGGTTTTATAGAGTTGTCGGCGATGCTCGGGAATAGTAGGGGGTATGACCGTGACAATGGTTTCATTGTTGTATACTCGTAAGGGTCCACCATATAGTGGTTGTGAATCGATTATGGGAGGAGAGGATGGCGGGGCTGACTGTGGGGGGTGTAAATAGGATATTGCATCCACGTAGGCTGCTGCTTGTTCGAGTTCTTCAAGACCTTGGTATCATGTTGGAACAGGATTAAGGGTATGAGGAGGTTGGGTCGATGCATCTTCATCGATCATCTCTTCTGCTCTTTCTGCGGTGTCAAAGCTGGTATTTTTAGAATCGTCAGCAGACATATAGTACAGTCGCTGGGATCTGTTGCTGAACTTAATATCAGTCTAGTGAAAAGGGCAGGTGTCCTGATAACAGTGGGACCAGTGGAGTCTGCTTTGTTCAAGCTCATGAGGAGGGGTACTGTGGAGCGTGCAATTGTCTTTCTATTCTTCATCCATGTTTTTTCCTCGTTCCATTCCGGCAGCTCTGTACATGGTGTAACAGAAAGAATTGGAGGAAGCGACAGCGCTGGCAGCGGCCATCGATGGTTCTTGTTCATAGGAGGTGTCATCAGGGCTGTCTTCGCTTTGCCTTAAATGGTCATGAACAAGATGAGGGTCTGTGAGTTCTTGGTTCTCATATAGGCGGGAGAGACTATCAGCTAAATAGTTCATTCTTCCAGGGGTATAGATAATTTTTGCATCGTATTTGCTGATCTCTCCTATCCATTGTGTTCTTCTCCTTCCTGGGATTCTTTCAGTTTTAAGGTTAGTAAGGGGTTGGTGGTCGGTAATAATAGTGAAGGTATTGCCCATCAGGATGTGGTTGAATGCGGCAAGGGCATCCATCACAGCAAGGGCTTTCTGGTCCGTCGTTCCATAGTTCATTTGTGAATTAGTGAACTTCCTACTGTGTAATGCTGCTAGTCTTGCCGTTTCATGGGAGGCCCCTTGCCCAACCCATGCTCCAACTCCAACATCTGATGCATCAGTAATTAGCCATATCGGTTCTGGTTTACTATAGTCAATATGTCGAATAACGGTCGCGTTTTTAATCAACTCCTTGATGTTGGTAAAGGCTTGGTCATGAGTGTGGGTTCAGACAAATTCTGCATTGCCGGTAACGTCTGTGAGCGGCGCTGTCACAGTGGCGTGGTGTTGTAGGAACTGGGAAATATAGTTGACTAGTCCTAGGAATCGTATGAGCTCCTTTTGATTTCGGTGTGTCATCCATCCCGTTAAACCGGATATTTTTCCAGGGGCTGCATGTATTCCTTCATCATCTATTACACGTCCTAGGATATCGAGCTTATCAGCAAATAGAATTGATTTGTTTCTGCTTGCGTAAAATTTAACTTCCCTTAGTTTGGTACAAACCAAACTTATATGGTAGGTATGTTATGTTTTGGTGTTTGAGAAGATGAAAATATCATCAATGTAAACCCAAACAAAATGGTGGAGGTATTCGCTTAGGAGGTTTTCCATAATTTGCATAAATGTGGCGAGAGCATTCAGATCACCTGGTAACATAACTCGGCTAATGAAACTTCTGAAGGGTGTTGTAAAACTGTTGTAGCGTTCGCTTTCTGGATCTAATCTTGTTTGGAAGTAGGCATCGCTTAGGTTAATCTTACTTCAGAATCTAGCCCGTCCAACTGCATTTAGAATCTGGGTTTGGTTTGGGATAGCAGAGCTGTCCATAACCGTGTTTTCGTTGCGTAGCTTGAGGTCAACCAAGGGGCGGATTCTTTTGCCATCTGCTTTGAGATGAACAAACATAGGAGCGGCACCTGGGGCTTCTGCCCGGTAGATGACTCCTCTTCTTTGTTGTTGGTTGATCCAATCACAAAGTAGCCTTTTGTATGGGTCAGTTATAGAGTCGGTAGGTTGGTTCTTGAGATTAGAGGGGTCTCGGAGGCGAATGTGGTGGTTCACCTCTCTCATAGGCGGTAGTTCTTCGGGTATTTGATCAGGGAAAACATCAGAGTATTCATCCAATAGTGGTTGGGCAGTTGCTTTACAGACTGCGGCTCGGTACTCTCCACTTGTTGGCTTGTATGAGACTCTGATCTTCTGATCTGGGAAATCGATGGTTGATTCCCCACACCTGATTATAGCTTTGTGGCGGTTCAGGAATGGCATACCTATTAGGGCATCGTATTTGGCAAGATTTCCAACCAGCATTTCCTGTGTGGGTAGTACAGCAGAACCAAGTCAAATAGTCGCACTACAGGTTCTATGGCTTGTGGATCGTGATCCTTTTACTTCCATATTGACTGGTATGGGGGGGTTAAGGTCTCGAGTTGGGAGTCCATGGACAGAGATAAAGGTATTACTGATCATATCTCTTCCGATTGCGCCAGGGTTGAATAGGACTCGAGCCTTTTTGCCATTGATCAGGATACTACCTTCCAGAACGGTGTGTGCTTTGAATGTAGCCGGAGGTTGAATACTGTTGTATTCCACATCGATATATCCGATATGGATCTCTTCATATTCACTGGATTGGGTATTATGGCTTTCAACATTGTTGGCTCATGCCTCTAGCTTAATTGCCTTTCCTTTTCCTTTCTTCGTAGGGCAGTTCTTTGCCATGTGTCCTGTTTTTCCGCATTCAAAGCATTCTCCTTTCTGCCGTCTCGATTCTTTGGAGGATTTTGTTTTCTTCTTGAAAACCTGTGGAGTATCGTCTTTAGAGTTGCTTGAGGCTTTGTGCCGTGGCTGGCTATTCCTACTAGAGGATGTCTGTGTTTTGTAGGCCTTGGTCTCATGGAGAATGGCGTCCTTTCGTTCTGCACTTGCAATTATTACTGCAATATCGTCGCTGTCTTCCTCCAGTGGGTCTACTTCTCACTGGAGGGTAGGGTGCATAGTGTCGTAGAATCGTCGCTTCAGGATGTATTTCGAGATACTTCCTTTCCCCATTCGGTCCTTATACATCATCAGGTCCGTAGCCACATTGGTGATTCACTTGACATGCATTCCGTTAACTTGCTGGAGCTGGTTGAATTTATTGTATAGGAGGTCGTTGGTTATAGAGGATTGGAATGGTCCTTTCAGGTAATCGAGAACTGTAGTTCCTCTTAATCTTATATTCCTGCCGTATTCCTTATAGCATTGGTGGTATGCGTCGGTTGCCTTTCCTTCGCAGAATGATCCAATGTATAGTCCGGTTGTAGAGTCTTCTACATCTTTCCCTTGCAGGAGAAGATAGTGTGTGAGTTCCGTCGCCCATCGGTCAAAGGCTTCGGGTTTGAGGTCTTTTCCTTCTCCTGTGAACTTCACTGGGAGGTGGAGTTTAAACTTAGTGGGTTCAAATGCTGCGGGTACCTCCTCATCTTCAGGCCTAGCCGGAGATTTTCCTCCTCCTCCAGAAGGTCCTCCTCCTGTGCTAGCCATATCTGATTCGCTACTGGATTTGTGGTCGATTGGAGGTTCAAAGGAAGGCTTCTTTGCTGGAGTAGAAGGGAATTCTCCAGAAGGTTGAGGGTCTTCCGGGTTTGCAGGATCGCCCAGCTCTTTAGCAGAGCGCCGGGGTTGTTTCTTTCCTGTAAGGTCTTGCCGTGGGATTTGCTTCCCACTCCTGGTCGTCAAAGACTCTATCTTAGATTTGAGACGAAGCTGAATGTGCTGTGATTCTGCCGCTTCTCTCCGCTAGCGTTCTAAGGTGGATATCGATTGGTTAATCAGGCCTAAATCTGGGGACAGGTTCTTAACCACTTGCTCAGGTTAAAAAAATGTAACGTGTTCGCTAGTTGCTAATCACGTTATCGGTAATGAATACCATAGTTGGCAGGTGACTTGCTCTTCCGGAGAGGAGGCGAGAGCTGAGAGCTAAAGGAGGCTTCGAGGGTGTACTGAGGAACAAAGAAGTAACCGTTCAACCAAGTATATTGAAATACTGTCTGTCGAAGTCTGCCTTTTCTATCGTAGAAATAGGCAGTCTTTAAATACACAAATCTGTTCATGTCTAGCATGAACGAAACTAATCAAAGGTATCAATCGATACACTTTGGTAAAACTCCTTAAGTATCAAAGTGATACTTAAAACAAAACATAAAACAAAGCCAAGTATCAAACGATACTTAAAACAAACCAAGTATCAAAGCGATACTTAAAACAAAACCAATAACCAAGTACCCATACCGGTTACATAAAGTCTTGTCGTGGGATTTGCTTCCCACTCCTGGTCTTCAAAGACCCTATCTTGCATTTGAGACGAAGCCGAATGTGCCGTGATTCTGCTGCCTCTCTCCGCTAGCGTTCCAAGGTGGATATCGATAGGTTGATCAGGCCTAAATCCGGGGACACGTTCTTAACCACTTGCTGAGGTTAAAAAAATGTAACGTGTTCACAAGGTACTAATCACATTATCGGTAATAGATACGATAGTTGACAGGTGGCCTGCTCTTCCAGAGAGGAGGTGAGAGCTGAAAACTAAAGGAGGCTTCGAGGGTGTACTGAGAAACAAAGAGTAACCGTTTAACAAAGTATATTGAAATACTGTCTGTCGAAGTCTGCCTTTTCTATTGTAGAAACAGGCGGTCTTTAAATACACAAATCTGTTCATGTCTAGCATGAACGAAACTAATCAAAGATATCAATTGATACACTTTGGTAAAACTCCTTAAGTATCAAAGCAATACTTAAAACAAAACATAAAACAAAACCAAGTATCAAAGCGATACTTAAAACAAAACATAAAACAAAACCAATAACTGAGTACCCGTACTGGTTACACACACCGTCTCTTCTTAGAAGGCATTTCTACTACTCTCTTTCCTCACCCTTATAGTGGGAGACTTTAACCTCCACTACTCCTAATGGAACCTCCTCCATCTTGTATGAAAAAACAAACTGTATACATCTACCTCCTATGCCAACCTTGCACTTGAATGCTGCTTCTTACTGCTTAACCTCCTTGAGGATTATACCACCTTCTCACTAGGTCAGGACCATGCTCCTTTATTCATTGACCTAGCTTTCTTTAACCAACACCTTGCCCCCTTTATACAATCATGGAATATAATCCTCCCATCTACTAAGTCAGACCACATTCTTATATCAATAATCCTCTCATCTCCCCTACTCTTGCCCCCTCAATGGGTGCTCTATTGGACCGCCACCCACTGGCTAGAAGTCTACGAAAACCTCCAATCTTTTACTGTAACCGCTCCATCTGTAATATGTTCACAGGTGCTAATCAAGGTTCGAGGAGGGTATGGTAGTTGACAGGTAGCCTGCTCTGCCAGAGAGGAGATGAGAGCTGCAAATTAAAAAAGGCTTTAAAGATGTACTGGGAAGATTCAGAGTAACAGTTCAACCAAGTATATTGAAATACTGTTTGTTGAAGTCTGCCTTTTCTATCATAGAATCAGGCATTTTTTTAAAGACATAAATCTGGTTATGTCTAGCCTGAACGAAACTAATTAAATGTATTAAGTAATATACTTTAGAAAATAACTTAAGTATCAAAACAATACTTATAATAAGATATAAAACAAAACTAAGTATTAAATGATACTTAAAACAAACCAAGTATCAAATAGATACTTAAAACAAAACATAGAACAAAATCAAGTATTAAAACCATACTTAAAACAAAACATAAAACAAAACTGAGTATCAAACGATACCTAAAACAAACTAAGTATTAAAACAATACTTAAAACTAAAAATAAAACAAAATACTTAACCGAGTACCTGTACCGGTTATACCACCACCCCTTCCTACCCAGTTAGGGCTGGGTAACTGGCTTGATCTCAACCTCAGCAGAGCGCCAATAATCCTCACACAGCATATGTCCATGAAGAGATCCTCATTCTGCTTAAAACCTTAGTGGTCTGATACCTTGTCAGAAATTAGAAGGGTCCACCACTGGTGCGTAAAAGAAGTATATTTCTCCTTCTTAATTGGCTTCTGGGAGAAGGTCCAACTGGCCAAAGGTGCATACTTCAAGGTGATCAAGAGGTCCATGAAAGAATACTGGGCAAAGTTCCTTGAGTGAGCCACCCCTAATTGGTATAGACAGCTAAGAGGTTTGCTTTTAGCTAGCTGCCAGAGAGGTTCCCATTCCTGCCTAAAGCCTTAACTCTAATAGAACTAAATGATGCCCTCCTCTCACACTTCTTCCCCCTCAAGCTCTCTACCTTCTGACCTCTTATTCTTTGTTCCTTCAAGGGCTACTCCTCCTGTCAGTGCCTGATGTAGCTGCCACGCTCCGCAAATCATCTTCCTCGTTAGCCCCTAGCCCTAATCTTATCCTGTGTGGGGTGTGGAGAAGGATCAATATAGCATGCCCCTCCCTCCTCATTAAGCTTTCTTCACTACTTATATCCTTTGGCTCTCATCCTATGTTACTCAAGATAGCAAATAGTGTAGTCCTGGACAAAACCGGCAAACCCTCGTATGATATACTGGGCTCATTCTAGATTATTGTCCTCCTTGAAAGAGTCTCTAATATAGTAGAAAGCATAATGGTGAATAGCCTTGTTCCAATTGCAAGGTTTCTTAGCCTCCTCAACTGCCATCAGTATGGCTCCCTACCCATTTAAGAACCTTTGACAAGTACACTATATTGTCCTACAAGGTTGAAACTCTTTCAACCCTCCCAGATCATAGTATCTACCTTATTTCTTACAATAAAGGTCTCATCTCCCATTAATGTTTGCAAAAATCCCCTCAAATCCCACGGTACCCTCAAATACCACGGGAATATATTATGTAAGTTCTCCTATGTAAATAAAATACAAATTAGGTTTCTGGTTATAAATTATTTACTTAGTCTTGGCAGTTGTAATAGGGAATTGGCAGAATGAGAAGAAATATTTTCTACTTCATTATTTTTTTTTCTTCCACTTAACTTAGTTTTTCCCTACAAACTTCCTCCCCTTCCACTACTTCATCTTTTCAGCCAATCTATATCCACCCTTATTCCCCACTCTTGCTCCTACTGCCGCATCTCTCTCTCTGCTCTATCTGGTTTTTTGCTGCCCAGTCTTCGCTTTGCCCTTGGCTTTCGGCTTTTTCTGGTCTTTTAGTGTTTAGTTTTGCTGGCTTTGAGTGCTGTGCTCTTCCTGGTCTTGGGTGCTGTGCTCTGCCCTCTACTCTGCGCTCTTGGGTCTCCTCTTGTCGCTCTCGTGCCTTTGCTCTCCTCTTCTTGCTATCCAGTCTTCATTCACCGGTCTTTCCTCTTTGCTCCTCACTCTCCCACTTCCAGTATTCGCTCGCTAGTACTTCCTCTCTAGAGGTCTTCCTCCGCTCTCAGCTCCACAATCTTCGCTTTTTTCACTTTTCCTTTAGCTCTTCTCCAGTTGTTCTGGCGTTTTGCTCTTTCCTCTTCCTCTCCTGAGACTCTTTACTTCTCTTGGTCTTTGTCCTGTACTCCATCCATTCCTCTTCTGGCTTCACTCTCCGCTCATCGCTTGCCTCTCTTTGCTTGCCTCTTTTTGCCTATCTCTCTCTGCTCCTAGCTTTTCCCTTCTGGCTCTGGCTCTCCCACCTTGAGTTTTTGCTCTGCTATCCTTGCTCACTAGTCTTCTCTCTCTCTGGTCTTTGGTCTCCAGCCTTTGGTATTCCCTCTCAGAGCTTCCCTCTCTGGACATCTCCTTCGGCTATCTGCTCTGTGGCCTTCCCTCTTTTTGTGTCTCTCTTGGCTTTTCTTGGCTTGTTCAGGCATTTTGTTCTTCGCTCTTCCTGTCCTTGGGCTCTCTGCTCTTTCTAGCCTTTGGCTCTCTGCTTTGTTCTCTCTGCATCTCTTGGCTCTCCAGCTCTTCACTCTCTGGCTCCTCGCTCTCCAGCTCCTAGCTCTCCGACTCCTTGCGCTCCGGCTCTTCTCTCTCTTGCTCCTTGCTCTCTGGCTCCTTGCTCTCTGGCTCCTTGCTCTCTAGCACCACACTCTTTGACTCCTCACTCTTTGGCGCCTTGCTCTCTGGCTCCTCGCTCCCTAGCTCCTTGCTCTCTGGCTTCTGGCTCTCTGGCTTCTGGCTCTCTGGCTTCTATGTCTCCACTCTCATTGGCTGGCCTTTCTTTAGTTCTATTTCTGAGACTTGGAGTCTTATCTATTATATCTGCACTCTCTCAACTCCCTGGTATACCGGCACTGGGACAACCTTTTCCCAACTTTACCAAAGTACCAGAAGCCATTGAGGATTGGTCAGTTAAAGAAAAGTTCAGCTTTAGAGTTCTTGATCGTGATAGTATAAGAGCTATCTATGTTTGTACTACTGAAGGCTGCCAGTGGCGAGTGAGAGTACACTATACAAACCAAGAGGATGTTAAAATTGTCGTTCTAGTGACTGAGCATACATGTCTTCCAGGCAATCGTGAAAAAAGAACTTGTATATCTGGTACCCAGCCTGGCTGCAATGCCATATACCTAGATATAAAAATGTTACACAAGCCACTAAGCCTAGGAAAATTATTGAATGTTTGCGTATCTAGTTTGAAGTGACCTTGTTATACAAAGCAGTATCTAGATTAAAAAGTCATCTACTAGATGATACACTCGAAGGTCAACGAGAGGAATTCCGTCAGCTTCCTCAATATGTTAACTCTGTCTTACAAGCAAATCCAAATACATATATCTGCCTATCATCAGAGGATGCCACTCATCAATTTCGGAGAATCTTTATATGTCCTTCTCAGTCTCAGAACACTTTTCGCTTATGCTGTCGCTTTATTGCTGTAGATGGAACCTTCTTAAAAATGAAGTTTGTGGAAACTCTCCTACTTGCTGTAACGGTTGATGCAAATGGAAAGACACTATTACTTGCTTGGTCGATTGTGGAAAGTGAGAATGCTTCCTCTTGGGAGTATATTCTGTCAAATCTCCTACAGGCAATTCCAGAAATGAGTAGTGAGGAAGTGACACTCATAAGCGACCATGATAAAGGTTTGGTGAGGGCCTCCGAGAACCTGCCAGCTACCGTTATCCAAGCTTATTGCTGCCAGCACCTCAAGGAGAACCTTGTAACTGCCTATGGAAGAGGCTTATCCAACCTCTTTTAGGCGGTTGAAAGGGCACCAAGTATTGAATTATTTGAAGCAGCAATGGTGAAGGTCCAGGAAGTCAAGCCGACGGCTGAGCAGTACTTGCACAATGCTGATCCAACACTTTGGGCAAAGGCTTTCTTTCTGGGGAAGTGGTATGGCCACGATACTTCCAATATTGTCGAGTCAGTTAACAGTACTCTGAAGCTTGATCGTGAGCTATCTATTGTAGAGTTACTAAATACAATTTGGCATAAGCTTATAGGTCAACACTTTGAATGATATAGAGAGGCTACTGCAACTAGTCCTACCATATTGTATACCAAATTTTGTATTCAACTGTTAGGTCAAAGCAGGGTATGGGCAAGACAAAATATTGCTCTGATGGCAGATGAATGTCACGGATATGTTATCTAGCCAAATAGAGCTGTGAACCTTGTGGACCTTGACCATGGGACTTGCTCTTGTTCTAACTATCAGGAGAATGGCATTCCATGTAGACATGCTTTAACTTGTATCTTGACCATCAACCAGGTTTGTCTTACACTTTCATACTTTATCTTGTTATCACTGATATCATGGCAGCCTGTCCAAAACTACCTTCCTAATAGCTTTTCCATCGCTACCTGAAAATTGATTTACGAGGACCACTTCCTTCCTGTCGATATTACGAATAATGAAGGAAATGGAATACTAGCTGTACCCCATGAGGGAATCATTCCTATTGCTCCATATGTGAAGCCACTTATTACTTGGAAGCCCCGTGGAAGACCCAGAAATGAGCGCATTCAAGTTGGTGAAGTTCAGCAAAGACAACTGATTGCCAATCAATTAGGTATTTTACCAGATGAGCCTGTACGTCCTAGACATAAATGCTCAACATGTGGGGGAATTGGACACAATTCAGTTACTTGTCGCTGCTTACATGGCTAGTAAATTTCTTCTTGCTAATTTAATTCTCAATTCTGTACTTACATTTTTCATTCTCTGAATTATATACAATATAAAAATTTTCTTTAGATTAAAATTTTCAAAATTAATTAATTAAATATTAAAAAAACTTACATAATATATTCCCGTAGCATTTGAGGGTAATGTAGTATTTGAGGAGATTTTTGCAAACATTAATGGGAGATGAGACCTTTACCATAGTTCTTAACATCAAGGGAGGCTTTAACTATGTCTCCTCAAAGGACTTCTTCCACATGCCGCATTCCAAAGTAGTCCTCTCCTACCTCTGCTCTTCAGTTAAGTCCTTCCTGATAGGTAGACAATACCGCCTAGTCTTCCAAGATTTACCTAGGGTTTTCCAACTAGTTTAAATTTGAACTCTTTAAGGCTCCCCCATCTCACCAATCTTTTTTGTCATATATATCTCCTCCCTCCAATCCCAGTTACCACAGGGCCTCATCTTCTCCTACATAGAGAATATTTCCATCATTGTTGCTTCCTACTCTTACTGAGGAAATATCCAATGCCTTCAATATCTAGTAAGGCTGTTGTCTCAGAGAGGTAGAAGGCTGGACATTTCTTTCTCCTTACCCAAAACAGAACTCATACACTGATGTACTCCTCGACACAAGGGCTCTCCCTCAGACCTTCTCAGAGTCATCAAATGCCTACTTTTTCGCCCCTCAGGATTGTATGCTAGATAGGCTACTAGTTTGAGTCAACCTCCTGCTCCCTTCATTGGGCCACCTCAGTGCATTTCTCAAAATGCCTAGCTCTCTTTCTGGGTACTTTCTCTATAATTAAGAGACTCTCAAGTTCAGGAAAGGACCTTATCACTTTTTTTCGCCACAGGCTGGCATCCTCCCTTCTTGCACCCATTCTGATCTATGGAGCAGACCACTTTACTTCCTCCACCTCCATGATAGACTATTTAGCCATCTTCTGGAGACAGGTTCAAAGGTGGATCACTAACTGCCTTAATAAAACTCCTACTGAGATGCTCCCTTATGAATCCGCTCTGCTCCTGATCCAATACTCCATCAAGCATCACCAGCACTTGGCTGCACTCCAAATGGTCTGCCTATAACCTGAGAGGAATCCAGTTACAGCCTGTCTTCGCCGCTCCTTTCCTACTACATCAAGTTTCTGTTCTACTGTGGATTACCACCTCCTTACAGCAGGCCTCATACTAGGCTACTTGCCTCTGAACTGTAGTACCCCCAAATCCTCACTCCCAGTGTGCCAGCTCCTTCTACCAGATGCTATTGCTTACAGGGTTGTCAAACTTGTAGGTCATATTTCCTGTATTACCCTGACCTCCAAGGCCCTCTTCCTGTTGCTGCTGCCTCCTGCATCCTGGTGATCCTCCTTTTTCTACTATAAAGTACGGATATGGACAACCACTCCTGCACACTTGGGCCACCCAGTACCTACCTCTTCCATACTACTCGTACTACTAAACATTGGTCTCCCACCTATTTATGGGCTTTGACAAGTTTATGGTAAGTCACATCCACCAGATGAGGTCAGGTGAGAGTTATCTCACTAGCCACTGCTCCTGGTAGGACCCAATACCTCTGATTTCTACTCCTACTATGAGATAGAGCTAAAAAACCTTTACCATACCATCCTTACCTGCCCTTCTTGCACCCGAGTCAGAGACGTCCAATTTTTGAGAGTTGAAAGCCTAAACAATGAAGAGCTCCTATGGTCCTCACTGGCTCTACTACATGGCCTGGCCATCTTCATCTCAACCACCTCTAAGGAGTTTCTCCCTGAGATGCCAGCATATAGGAATAAGTTCCCCTACCCACAATTTGTCCCTAGTCCCACCCCTCCAAGTGTCTAGCCTCATACTGTTTAAAGGTAGCTGGAATAGGCTTTTTTCTATATTTTATATTTTAAGGGATTTCTTATGTTTAGTTTAAGTGTTTCCCTTTATATAAGCTTTATGTGCTTTGCAAGATGGATTGTTCACAACTGTTTGAGACACTGGTTTTGTTTCCATTGTTATATTTGTTCTGAAACTAAAGTTTTTTTTAGGCCATAGCTATCACTACATGCAAGTTCTTGTATTTTAACAATAATTACATGACAATAAAAAACATAAAAACAAATAAAAAAACAGGTCTTCTGGTACATACTCCTCATACAACCACTTAAGTCTTTCCTATACTTTAAGATGGTATCTATACTCTTATTTGCATACAAATATCTCCTACAATGCTAGGTGAAAAAGAGGTCTTGCTTAATAGACTAAGTGAGATCTCGATAATTGTTATCAAAAGTGGTAAGGAAGAAAATATTTCTCAGAGCTATCGAGGTGTCAGAATGGTAAGGTTGTTACCTGTTGAAGAACTAACATATAAGGAGTAAGATTATTACACCTGACCAGGAGCTCCACCAATGTTAAACAGGTATTCATCTATCCAAATCACTTTAGACCAATCATGAGTGGCCTAGACTATATACATATCTGCCTATGAAAAGTGTACCTTAATAGCTGAATAGACTAAGTCAGTCGAGATCCTATTACACAAGTAAAAGTTTGAAAGATGAGAATCAACTGCAGCTTGCTTGACTCAGAATAGAGGTAATAATACAACTCTCCTCTGAGCCAAGTGGAAGAATATAAAAATAAGTTAGAAAAGCCACAAAACACCAATTTCTTACAAGCTCCAAGTATTACTGGACCCCAACTCTAAGTCTACAAAGTTACAGTTTTTTTAATTTTGTCATGAAAGGCAAACAGAAAAAAACAGGTATTAAAGCAAAATACAATTATCAGGACATATATAAAGAAGCAGAATGTCAATACTACCAAAAGCAGAAAAGAAAATAGTCTACAGAGATGGAAACTGAGAAATACCAACAGGTGAAAATAATCTTAAGATGAATATTCCACTATAAGAATTAGAATAATTGCATAAGTATCACAAACGTGGTTTAGCAAGGAAAAGGTTTTCACATGACTCACAATTATGAGTCATATGACTTATTATGTTATGATTTGTAATGTTTCGCACATGACTCGATTATGAGTCATAGGACATGTATATGGTGAGTGTGCCTTGCAAGTATGCCTTTTGGGTATGCCTTGCGTATATGATTTATGTTTCATACATGACCTTGTTATGAGGTCAGGGGTTCCGTGTATGTAACCACTTGGAGTCATATGACTTATTTCTTATGTTATGATTAGTTTATGAGTTTTTACATATAACCTTGCTACAAGGTCATGGGATTTGAGCATGTAACCACTTTGGTCATTTGACTAGTTTGTTATGATTTGGTTTCATACATGAGACCACTTTAGGTCATATAACTTGGGGCAGGAAGAATACTTTATAAGGAGGTAGGAACAGCTGAGGCAGATAAGCTCTTCAGACTTTGTTCTAAGTACTTTCCTTGTCCTTGCCTTCACTCCACCTTAGTGGTGAGCTTATACACCTATGATGATTCTTTACGCTGGGCAGCTATCTGGGTTCACTCAGTATTCTAGCAATCGTAGATTATGGTATGGTTGAGGACTTATCTACTAGTTTGCATCTTATTTCATCATCTGTTGGTTATCTTACGATGTTGGCACTTTGAGCTATTGATAATCGTCACTTATGAGCCCCTTTCGGTAAAACATTTTTGGCTTCCTGTTGATCCTCTACTTGCAGGTTTAGCATTCTTAGAGGGGAATTGAAAATTGTGTTTGGGGGGATCACCCATGTCATTCTTGGGGCCAACTCATGTTTGTTCGGTTTTAATGGAGTTCTTAGTTTTTACGATTTAAAACGCCATTATATTAGACTAATAGCCTTTCCGAGTTTCAACACGTGGCACTGGCCACATTATTCCTCAAGGGACAGGGGTCTCACTGGCCCTGCCCTTCCTCGTTACTTTACATTTCTACAGTTGGAATCCTACGATGTTGTCTATTACCATTTTCTTAGAGCTTTTGTCCTTGTGGTATTTACAATGGTTCTCGTAGGCGTCTTCTCTGCACTTCAGTGGGGATGGCTTTGACCCTAAACCTTTTACCCTCCAGGCTACTTTTTGTTATTGCCTGGAGTGGTGTGGGATAATTGGCTGCCTGACATCCCCATCATCTGTTCGTTAGTGTAGTTCAGTTGTAGATTGTAGTTAGTGGCTTCAAGTATTATAAGTAGCATCTACCTTCCATTTATCTGCTTCTGTTCATTCACTCTTCCCCTCCTGGTCATATCAGTAGTGGGTGCTTCTTACTTGTTGTTCCATCTGCACCTTTTTCTGGACCTGTAGGGCTGTCCTTGCATGGTCCTGTCTAATCTAACTCTTTTCTAGCTTGGCTGGACTTCGGTTTAGCTGGGTTGGATAGTGTGGCTAGTGCTGGTACCTTCAGCTATTAGTACTGCCTCTCTTGTGACTCCCGACTGTGGCTGGTAGGCCCCACTCGGCTTTGTGTTGTTGCAGGATGGTACTCTTATGGTATGACCAAAACCAGTAGCTAACAGGTGGGGATTGGTGTAAGTTGTCCTGTGGCTGTCAGATGGTTGATCTGTCTGAGAGGTTGAGGGGACTGGATGAACTCTGTGGCATCTAGTATGTAGAGCTAGGGGGGATTGATTGGGGGGGAGAGGTACCTGCAAGCACTAGTCGGGCCTGCGTCAGGTTGAATGAGGTGTAATTAAGAGTTTTCGGCCAAGCTTGAGTAGTTAGGTGACGCTGCTGAGTACTGCATGGCTCCCTGATAGACTGGCTGGGTTGATAGCCATCAGTGCAGATAGTGGATTGCCACTGTCAAGTAGGACTTGTTTGGATCTTACGTGCTGGAATTTGTGAGATTTGTTTGATTACTTTGGTTTGGCTAGAGGTATGGCAGGCAGAGTCAAGGCACAACAGGTGGGAGATAAGCCCTACTGATCTTTTCAGTCTGTCACTACCTCCATGTATTTCCTTTGTTTATTTTTGTTTAGTTTATGGGCAGCAGGTACAGGTTCTCCTCACTGGTATGCGCTTCGGAGGCAACAGGCAATATGGGTTCATAGGAGCGACAGCCTGGTATATAGGTACAAGAGATGGACATGTTAGTCACCTCCCCCCTTCCATGGTGCCGCCTTACTGGCTAAGGTTGTTTGCTGATTTTCTATTATGAAGGAGATTCTTGCGGGACAGTATTTAGATCAGAAGATAGTGTTTTTTATGTTTGTTGGAAGAGGAACCAGGTACGTCTTTTCCTCACCTTCAGCTACACTTAGTGCTGGTTGACTGCATACAGTTCAAGGGCTACAGACTTGAACTGGGAGTATTCTGGGTTGTTTGATAGTTTTGTAATTAGTTTCTGTGCGGGTATCACTTGGGAATGGTAGGAGTGGGACTATAGACTTAGTTCACCAGTAGTTAGTGGTATGCTGGCTAGCCGTATCCCACTAGCAGTACCGGTGGAAGCTCGTTGTATACTAGTATTGGCAGTATGAGTTTAAATAAAATTGGACTAACTTTTAAGTACTTTCCTCATCCTTCTTTCACCCCATATCGGAATGTGAAGGTTCGGTGATGACCAATCAGAGCCCTTGATTTCTATCTCATGATAGACTTCTAGTCTTTAACCTCAGTCACCTTCTTGGACATCATTGTTAATCCCTCCTCCTAAGTTTACTGGAAGTTCTTTCATCCTTCTATCTATCTTTACTTTTCTTTATTTATGTTGCCTTAACAAGGTGGCAATGGCTAGGCCAACCTCTGTCCCCTCTACCACATCTGCTTTACATTCATTGCTAGTTCTTTCCGGCACTGTCGAGAAGAACCTCTCCCTGGAGGCTGAAGTCTCTTGCCTTCAGTATTATGTCTCTGTTCTTTCTCTGTGATTTCATGATGCTGAGAAGAAAATATCTGCCTTATTGGCTGCCCACCTAACTGAACGCATTCTTAATCGTGGTTATATCTTGATGTTTGTGGCCACAGCTACTACTATTATCTCTTTTTCTCCAGTCGCCTTGGTTGCTTCGGTTACTATGGTGGTTACAGTTATGGGAGGTGGGTGTTAGGAATACCGGAACCCGATACCTAAGAACCACCCTAGGTAGGGTAACCCTACTTGGAATCGGAATCTCTAGTCTCCAACACTCCCCTCCGACTTCCTTACAGGGCCCGCACGTCATCATATATATTAAGCTCAGTTGCGTCCTGTGACTATGTTACCACAGAATTGAAGGTGTTAGAATAATACCATATAGGTCGTCGCCGTATGTCCGACCAGATCCTGGTCACAGGATATATGAGAGGGAACCTTCGGCTTGGTCTGAGAAGTGGAACGGAGTGATTCAGTCAACTACTCAGAGACTTGCTTGGCTTCAAAGACATGATACCTGGGGTGTAGGCCGTAGGTAACGGGACGATTTCGCACAAAGAGATGGTATCAAATAGTAAAGGATCTCTACTAGAGACCAATACATTTACATCCACTAGAAGAGTCTAGAACTCCAAAAGACACAACCAAAGAAGCCAACGAACTTCACGGAGTGTTGCAACTGGGTTTCGGAACATGTCGTAACCATGGTGTAACGTGTTCGCAGGGTACTAATAATGTTATCGGTAATAGATACGATAGTTGGCAGGTGGCCTGCTCTTCCAGAGAGGAGGCAAGAGCTGAGAACTAAAGGAGGATTCGAGGGTGTACTGGGGAATAAAGAAGTAACCATTCAACTAAGTATATTGAAATACTGTTTGTCGAAGTCTGCCTTTTGTATCGTAGAAACAGGCGGTCTTTAAATACACAAATCTGTTCATGTCTAGCATGAATGCAACTAATCAAAGGTATCAATCGATACAATTTGGTAAAACTCCTTAAGTATCAAAGCGATACTTAAAACAAAACATAAAACAAAACCAAGTATCAAACGATACTTAAAACAAACCAAGTATCAAAGCAATACTTAAAACAAAGCATAAAACAAAACCAAGTATCAAAGCGATACTTAAAACAAAACATAAAACAAAACCAATAACCGAGTACCCTTACCGGTTACACATAGGGTGATTCTCAATACTACAATGGTCACTGAAACCTACTACCCAGAGAGCAACCAAGAGTTGTCGACTAAGGAATTAATTACCAATCTGGTGGAATAGCTTCCTGTGCGTTCATAGGAAGTCTTCCAGAGAAGATCTATTGGTTGGGTATGGAGCTATAAAGGATCGGAGTTAGATGACCTACGATGGTTGTAATGACGACCACCTTTGCAAATATAGCCGCGGATAAAACTGATCATTTTATTAATGGTAAAGACAATTGGAGCCAACTCAGTTCGACTTAAGAACTAGGTCATAAGTCTAAAGACTCTGCTAATTAGGATATTACTATTGGGGACAGTACGTTTGCTAAGAAGAAATATCGTAATTACCGAACAGGGTGTGATGGTTTTCAGGGTCCACAGGTGTTCACACCTTGGAAGAAAACTCAACATTGCAAATTATGATTGAAGAAGTACATAGTTGTAGGTTAAATAGATGTAGTCCGCGAATACTCAGACGTGGAATATAAATATCGAAGTGCCTTCCAAGCTTTAGACATCATCAAGCAATGGAGAAGAGACCTTAACAATATAATATTGTTTTTACGATTCTACCCTACTTTACCTATTTTACTTCGCTCCTGGTAGTTATAAATGAAACGAGTAAAGTCCAAGCCTTCCTAGACTATCTTCGTCTACAGAAATGAATCTCGATTGGCCTAGACAACCGTGAAGTCTATCAAATTGTCTCCGCCTAACAGAGGGCAAGACCCTGAGAATTCTCAAGATCTAACGGAAAAGCTCCCTTTGAGGAATGTTGAGCTGACAGTTATCCCTACTCTGCTTGTAGTTATGGTTGTGGATGGTAATGTGGGTGGTCTAATTCCTGGTTCGCTGGGGCTAAAAGAGGCACTTGCTCTTGGTATAGATGAGGAAGTTCCTGGTGTGGTGGCACCAGCCATAGTAGTATCACCCTCTTCTGAGGAGCAGGTACCTGAGTCCTCTGTGGCTGAGCCTGTAGCTGGTCGGAGTAATGCCTCTGATGGCATCACCTATATAGCAGTGGGTGGTGATGAGGATGGCCCATCCTCTCCTGTTAGTAGACTTACACCTAGGGGTAGGCAGAGAAAGAAGTGCAAGAAGTACCAGGTCAACTTTGATCAATCCTCACCTGTGCCACTTGTCTTCAACTTCTATGGGTCATTGCTCTGGCCAGTTTATGAAAGGGAACCAGCTACCAGAGAGTCCACTGCTTGTCCACCGCCTATAGTGGGAGCTGGGAAGTTGGAGGAAGACTTGTATTCTTCGGTGTGTTCAGTCAGGTGTTGATGGCTCATAGACTGCATTATCGTGGCTGCTTCCACCAAGGTTTTCGGACCATGCTACTACTGTAATGCTCCCTGGATTCTCTGCGATAGTTTGTACCCTCTCGGCTAGGGAGCCCTCACCTTGTAAGTCAGTTTTTCTTCAGAGCTATATGCTTGGATTGTGGGTGTTTCTTTTGTTTAGGATTTGTGAGTGGGGTGCCAGGGCAGTCCGTGGGAATGTAACAGGATTATAGAGTGGGGATGCTCGGGTTGGCTTCTACTGTAGAAGAGGTTATTGCAGGATCACAATCAGGTAGTAGTAGTGGATTTTTGTATTTTGTACTGGTAATTTGGCCGGCCAGTAGGCTGGGCTGAGGTGGATTTTATTTACTATTGATGGCTTTGTATTTAGTGTTCGTATTGATGCATAGTGTGGGCATGTTTGAGGTATAGGGTCGGAGGTTTTGTTAGTTTGTAGTTAGTGGTATCTGGGTTGTGGTAACCTGGGAGCCCAGCCTTGGGTCTCATCGTATGCCAGTGTTGGAGGTAGAAGTTTAAATAAAATTAGATTGACTTCTAAGTACTTTCCTCATCCTTGCCTTCACTTTGCCTTAGTGGTAGGTCAACTCTCCTACAATGATTTTTAATACTGGGCAGTTATCTGGGTTCATCCAGTATCTTGGCATTGAGAGATATTGTGCGGTATTGGGCTTGTCTAGTTGGTTGTACCTTTTCGTTACCTGCTAGTTATCTCATGATGCTGGTACTTCGAGCTCTTTATCACAGTCACTTGTGGGCCGCTTTTGGCAAAATGTCTACAGCTTCCTGTCTATCATCTACTCCCAGATTTTGCATTCAATTAGAGGAATTGAACAGTGCTTGGAGGGATCACACATGTCAATCTTTGGGCCAGTTCATGTTTCTTGTTGGGTTTTAATGGAGTCCTTAGTTCTCACCATATAAAACAACAACTAGTTTGCTTAATGACTATCCTATATCTCAACTCATCATACCAGCCACATCGTTCCTCAAGTAGTAAGGCAGTACCTGCCCAGCTTCTCTTTGTTATTATTTATTTCTATGGTTGGAATCATACAATATTATATACTACCATTCCCTTGGAGTTTTTGTCCTTGTGGCTTTACAGTTGTTCAGTCAGGTGTCCCCTCCTCGCTTCAGTAGAGACGGCTTTGACCCTGAAACATCTTCCTCCCTGGTACAGCTCTTGTAGTTACCTGGTGTAGTGTGGGATGATTGACTGTCAGGAACTGACATTGTCTGTACTTTAGGATGATTTAGTTATTGATTGTGGTCGGCAGACTCATCCATTGCAAGTGGGACGTATCTTCTATTTGTCAGCTTCTGTTCATATATCCTTCCCCTTCCTGTCACATCAGTTTAGAGTGCCTCTTGTCTGTTGTTCAGTCTGCACTTCTTACTAGATCTTTGGGGCTATCTTAGGATAGTCTTGCCTGACTGTTTCCCAGCTTGGTTGAACCGTGATTTAGCTAAATAGGATGGTATGGCTAGTACCGGTGCCTTCAAGTATTGGTGCTCTCTTTTTTGTGGCTTTGGTCTTGGCTGGGCCCCTTTGGCTACAGAGTGTCGGGGTTGGAGCTCTGTTGGAGTGGCCAAGACTAGTGGCTACCTGATAGGATCAGGTATAGGCTGTCCTGTTGCTGTCTGATAGTTGATCTGTCTGAGGGACTGAGGAGGCTGGATGGGTCCAGTAGCACCTGGTGGATAGGGCTTGGGTGGGGATGGCAAGAAGGAGAAAAGCACCTGCGAGAACCAGTCGGGGCTGCGTCAGGTTAGGCAAGATCTAGTTACATGTTTCTGGCCTGCTTGGACTGTTGAGGTGACAGCCACCTGTATAGTTAGTGGGTTGTGACCACCTGGTTGGACTTGTTTAGGTCTTACATGCTGGGTTTTGTAGGATTTGTTTGGTTTCTTTGGTTTGACTATGAGTATGGCAAGAAGAATCATGGTACTACAGGTGGGAGATAAGTCTCACTGACAGTTAATCAGTTTGTTACTACCTCTATATATTTCTTTTGTTTTTGGGTCTTGTTTAGAGAACAGGCAGTGGGTACAGGTCCCCCTCACTGGTGTGCTCTTCAGAGCCAACTGGCAAAGTAGGTTCATAGGATCGACAGCATAGCATACAGATATGATAGGGGAATATGTTGGTCAGCTCCACTTTGCTATTTTGTCACCTATAGGTTTAGATTGTTTGTTAGTTTTTCCATGTGGGGAGTATGAGTTGCAGAATGGTATTCACACTCAGTAGTAGTTTTTTATGTTTTTTTTGAATGAGAAACCTGGTCAGATTAGTCTTTCATTAGGCTTCAGCTACACTTAGTGCTGGTTGGCTTCATACTAGTGGGGCTTCGAACTTAGACCGGGGAGAGTGCTGGGTTGTTTAATGATCTTGTAATTAGTTTCTATACAGATAAGACTCAGGGATGGTAGGTGCGGAGCTGTAGACTTAGTTAGTCTAGAGTTAGTCATATACCAGTTAGTAGTATCCCTGTGCCAGTGAACGCTCAGCATATGTCAGTGTTAGCGGTATGAGTTTAAATAAAATTAGATTGAATTCTAAGTACTTTTCCTACTTACTACTTTTACTAATATAAAACATCTTTATGGTCTTTACCATTATCACGACCTTTATTACTATTACCATCAGAATACTCTATATGAGGTAGAGTTAGAGAAAGCTTATGATAGACGTTACAGATAGAGGATATTCATCTTGAACTATTAGTAATGTAGGCATAGCCTATGAGCTATTGTACAGCCAAAGAAGAAGAGAAGTATTATTCCCTCTGGCCAAGAACTAACTATCCAAAGGGGGATCATTACACCCTGAGACTAATACATTCAATATACCCTCTCTTAGATAGGGAAGAGAGTAGGTAAAAACTACTTCTATTCCTTCACCCAAGCCTAAAATGAAATCCAAAGGAAACAGGGCCAGACCTTGCCAGTAAAGGCAACTTCAATATCCTAGCATGAAGTCCAATTATTCCAGTTCTTATGGTATCAGAAGAGATTGGATAATAGAATCTTAATGTAGAAAGTAGAAGTTGCCTTTGCCGGAAAGGCAAAATTGATTTTTCTGGCTTGAGCTGGCTGGAAGAGTATAAGCCTGCTAATAGTAGTATAAGTGAAGAAACAATTAACTGGAACAGACAAGGATATATTGAGCTGGTCAACTTCAAATAACTATTCCATAACTTCTGGTCGGACCTTGTAGCATAAAATTAGTTATTAGAAAATAAATTAAGAACTTAGAACTCTTATCTGACAGGTTTTACTAGACCGATAAGTTTTCTTTCTAGCAATACAGTGATGATAGTCTGCTGAGGTCATTGTGCGATGCAGAGTACAGCTACAGACAGTAATACCTGCTATTTGTACTATTTCAGCTTAGGGCTTACGGCAGCTTTCCGCTAAGGAGGTTGCTAAAGCAATGAGCTTCTCTTATTATAGAGTGCAGAAAATAGAGTGGTGGAGTCCCTAAAAGTAGCTATAGATGGGTGTAAGAGGAGGGTGGGCAATACAATAGACAGTTGAGAGTGCAACCTTAGTTGTGGCCCTGGTAGCAATTTGGTGATATGACCAGTAGGCGTAGTTTTTAAGAGCACAGATCTTAAGACAAAGAATAGTGTCAACTTCTGTACAAAGTAGTAACTCAAGTAGCTCAATGTCTGCTGACTCTGGTCTGAGGTCCGAAACAGGAATTTGTAGGCCTGAAGTATCAGAAGACTCCACATTATCTGACATTTTAGCAAAGAAAAGTAGAGAGAAACAGTAAGGCTTACTATTATATGACAGTTTTTGCTCAGTAACAACTAACTGAATAGGAGTCAGAGTGGAAGTGGATATTAGATCTGAAGTAAGTAGACTATAGTTAAACTGTTAGTTAGAGTCTATAATAGTCTCTAATTCTGAGCCTAACCTAGTAGAAGAAGTAGAAGTTGTAGAGTGTAGATTTAGACAAAAAGTATCAGAACCACTATTATCTAAAGTCTCAGCATCAAAGAGTCAGGTGTGTAAGGAGCTTGAATTACCCAAAACAGGGGAGATATGTCTCACTCCAGGACCAGAATCAGAGTAAAGAGTTGTAGGCATTAAGGAATTATAAGTTAGAAACTTAGATAAGCTAGTGATTTATGATACTTATGTATCAGTAATTGTAATGTATTTGCATTGTGCTAATCACATTTCGGGATAAGATACAAGGGTTAACAGGTAACCTGCTCTACCAGAGAGAAGATGAGAGCTCCGAACTAAAGAAGGCTCCAAAGGTGTACTGGCAAGACTAAAGAGTAACTGTTCAACCAAGTATATTGAAATACTATCTCTCAAAGCCTCACTTTTCTATGCTAGAATCAGGTGGTCTTAAGTATACAAATCTGTTCATGTCTAGCATAAACGAAACTAATCAAAGGTATCAAGCGATACACTTTGGTAAAACCACTTAAGTATCAAAACAATACTTAAAACTAAATATAAAACAAAACCAAGTATCAAACGATACTCAAAATAAAACATAAAACAAAATCCTTAACTAAGTACCCATACCGGTTACAGCAATACTAGTCCTTATATATATTCATAAATTATATAGGCACTCATAAGATATCACTCACAAGTTTGAAACTACATACCCTAACTACATTATACACAATAATCTTTAGATACTTAGGACAATTTTTACTTTTATGATTCTCATACAGATCTAATAAATATAGGCATGATCATTTGACCATTTCAGTCAACTATTCATTAGTGTAGATTTAAGCAATAATACCAACACATCAAATCAGCATTTAATTCTTATTGCGCATGACCCTGGGTTAGAACACATACCTTTTCAAGTGTTTTAAAATTAACTTCACAAAGGAGAATGACCACTTCTACTCTTACCATGAATTCATAATTCTACCTTGTACAACCTATTTTGTATTCTGATAAAGTGTTACATTTAAAGTCACATTCCATCCTGCATATCCTGACATACAGTCTTATACTTTGTGTCTTAAGTGTACTCAATACCAACTTTCCAATAATGTAAAGACCATCTTCCCAATACCACTATCTGTTGACTTACAATGTTAGAAGTACTGGGATTTGATACCTAGACACTACTATAAGTAGGGTAACCCCACTCAGGATTGGAATCTCTGGTCTCTAATACCCCCCTCCGGCCCTTTTAGGGGCCCTGTATATCATCATACATATCTATCTTAGTTGAGTCCTGTTACTACAATACTACTGAATTAGCGATGTTAGAATAATACTATATATGTCGCTACTCTCTCTCTTTCTGGATCTTCTTCACAGGATATATAATAGAGGACCTACAGTAAGGTCTGGGAAGTAGAGCAGAGTAAATCCATCTACTACTTAGAGAGTTACTTGGCTTTAAAGATAGAGCATCTTCGGCATAGACCTTAAGTAACAGGTTGTTTTTACATAGAAAATATAATATTGAATGTTAGAGGATCTATTGTAATGAGACTCCACAGAGTACTATTTCAGTCGACCAAACATATACCCATATCGGTATCAAGAGACTACCGTGGTAGGAATAGTGGTAGACTAGAGTCTACTGGCTAGAGGTACTGTTGGTTAAGTACCTCGGTTGGGCATACTATACCATACTAAGAAGTATACGGGTACTAGTAAGGAGCGGTAGTTACCCTACTCAGTAGGGTAACCTAAGTAGTCAATTTGGAAGTTACCCTAAATTACTCAACGGTGAGTCCGAGTAGAGTTACCCTACCTTTGGACAAAAGTTATCCTGCCTTGGGCTATGGGTTACCCTGTTTTGGAGCCAAGTTACCCTACCTTGAAAGTAACTTGTTATGCAGGACTTCAGGGGAAGTTACTAGATTGTTTGTCAGGCGAAACTACATAGGGTATTCGAATCTCAGGTTGTGCAGATCACTCCCGCACAATCAGTTGAGCTCCGGACAAGCTGTAACTTGGAGGTGTGGTGGCTAACACCCCCCTCCGGCTCCGTTATAAGTTCCTGGCATCATGGGCCACAGCCTGGAGAGTTGCTGTAAGCCTAGTAAATATCTTTAGGTGGAGATGCTCCTGTAACACCGTATACGTTCCTGCCGTCCATCCGACCAGAGGCTGTCCGCAGGATATATGAGGGGGTAGAGGTAAACTTGGAGAATAGTCTCCAGGTGGTTTCGTGTAAAACAGACCAGAACTGATAGAGTAATACTACTTTGAAGTCTAAGGTAATATGTGAGGTTACTGAAGGCTAGTAGGTGAGGTAACTGAAGTCCGTTGCCCCGAAAGTGTAATAGTATTGGAGAATCATTAGGGACTCTAGGACACTAATCTAAGGTCACGATAAGACCTGTTTCTAGGAGGGTTGACTGTGGGTAGCGCCTATTGGTAGCCAACATCCAAAGGGGTCTGTCAGGGGAGCTACGTAGTCATCATCCAGAATGATATGGAATAGAGTAGAACCAGATAGATGTTCAGGGGCTGCAGATACTTGTAGAAGACTAAGTGTATATGGGTAGAGAGTTCTATAGTTGGTATCGCATCTACTCAGGCATGACAGCTCGCTACTCACATGTTTGCGATGTGAAGAGTTTTTACTCCTGCAGTTGCATTGTAGATGCAGTGGCTAAAGTACTTCTATTGGGTGGATATTAGAAAACCACAAGAGTAGTCTAGTTCACTACAGGGGATCTTTGGTCCGACCTGTGGAGGTTAGCTAGACAGCCCAAGGGAGTTGGGTGCTCGCAAATACAGAGTAGTGATGGGGAGCAACTGGCAGTATATGAAATCTACTTAAGTATATGCAAGTTCTCCTCTACTCTGGCAATCAACTACCTCTCGAGATTAGGACTTAATTGAGTAAAAGCTGTGGCTTAACGATATTAAGTTTTATGGTTTTGTTTCTTCAAACTCTACTGTTGAGACTTTTGATATTTATTATATTTGTTTACTTTGCAGAAGAATTCATTGTGGTGCGGTCTCAACCTTGGGATCTATCTTCCCAGAGGGAGCCCCCGTTACATCTATACAAGGAGTCAACATATTGATATTCATCCTACAATGATTAGAAGAGTTTAGAACTCTTAGGAGAAAACTACAAAGGAAGTCAACAGATTTTATAAGGGGTTACAACTAGGTCAGGGAATGCATTATGGTTGCGGGAATTATCATCAATATTATAAGATAAACAAAGTCCTGTCACTTAGGACAAGCAGGAGTTACTGACTGTGGGATTATCTACCAATCAGGTAGAATGACTTCCTGCACATCAGTAGGAAGTTATCCAAAAAATATCTGTCAGTTGAATCAGGAGTTATAGAGGTTTGAAGTGGGTGACCTCGGAAGGTTGCATATACAACTGCTCCTGTAGACACAACCCTTAGATAATACTGATCATTTCTTTAGTAGGAAGGACAATTGGGGCCAGCACAGTTCAATCTAAGAACTAGGCCATAAGTCTAAAAATTCAGGAAATTTAATAATTGCTATTAGGAACAACACAGTTTACCAATAGGCAAACTAGTAATTACTAAGAAAGTGTGATGGTTTTCAGGGTCTCCTAGTATTCGCACTACTGGAGAATACCTGTCATTGTAAGTTATAGTTAAAGAGGTGCATAATTTATATGAGAGATAGATGTAGTCTGCAAACACTCAGATGTGGAATATAAATATCAAAGTATCTTTGAAGCTTTTAGATACCATATACTAGTTTACTTAGTATGACCTGTATATTCATTTATAAGGTCTAGTATTCAACTTCTACTAAGGTCAAAGTTATTTTGGTAAATTATATACTTAATGCTTTGATACAAGAAGTACCTCTGAGCTGATAAGAGATAATCATGTAATAGAGAAGAGACTGTAACAATATAATATTATTTACATGATTCTATTCTTCTTTACTTCACTCCTAGTAGTCATAAATAAAATGAGAAATCCCTTGAGCCTTTCTAGACAAATCTCTGTCTATACAGTTACTCGGCAGAAGTGTTCGTGATCTGAGACAATGTTTAATTACGGTTGAGCCATATGGTGGGGCAGTGCCAGTGGGGTTGTCAACAGGTGTGTGCGCGCCCGAGTTCAAGTTCACAATCAACAACGACTAGCACTTCTCAACATTCAATGGTCAATTGACCTGCCATAAATTAAACTAGCTAATATTTCGTATAATCTCCCCTTGCTTCTAAAACTGCAGCTACACCACCAGGCATTGATTTCCACAACTTCTCAAAAAACTCCTCAGGAATTGTCTCCTAAACAAATTGTAATACATGTGTAAGTCTTCTCCTAACAGCCTCTCTTCCTCCTGGAATATCTGCAATCCTTGGATACTGCTGGTACAATCGCTTTTTAAGCTCAATCCGTACATGCTCAATAGGGTTTAAATCAGGAGAATAAGGGCTGTGGTCCATAACCTCAATACTGTTTCTCTCCAACCAATTCATAACACTATATGCCTTATGAATAGGAGCATTATCTTGCTGAAAAGAACACCTTCAAGTTGTATATCAAAGGAAATCATTTGATGAATAACAGGAAAAATATATCTTCTCAAAAGTCTAACATACCTGATGTTATTGATAGTTTGAGTAATAGGAACTAATGGACCTTTTCTTTTACCCCAAATGCACCCTTAAACCATAAGCGAGATTCCCTTATCCTTCTCCATTGGGTGTACACAATCAGCCAACCACTTCTCTGCAGGTTCTCTGAATACCCATTGTTGCTTTGAATCCTTGGATTTCTCCACACTGCACTCATCACTTCAAATCACTCTTTCAAAATCCTCAGCTATTCAGTCCCTATAAGCTGTAGCCCATCTCAATCTCTTAGTCACATGATTAGGCTTTAGCCTAGGTCTTGACTTGGCTATTCATTTTTTAATGTTTGCTTCTCTGAGTACCCGGTCCACTATGCAGGCAAATTTAGTAGGCAATCATATCCAGTCACTCTGGGTAGCACAAAGAGTTACCAGTATCAAGAGAAACACTGGGTGCATAGTGATCCCTGAAGGTGCATCTGGTCATTTTCTGGTTGGACTTGGCTGCTTATATAATTGTGTGACACTGTTGACCACTCAAAATAGGGGTACGACTGGAGCAAGGAAGATTTTCAAGAGATTAGTATTCACATGCCCAGACAAGAAAGCTCTTAACTGTTGTCCATGGGTATCTAATAATTTGAGCCACCAAGGCAATATTCCAGAGGCAGTAGAAAAAGGCGATTATCATGCTCTTCTCTGCAAGGCTCATTTCTCTCTGGGTGGTTTTAGGTGGTGGTCTTTTTTTTACGACATACTTCGTATTTTCAGAACGCTTAACCATTGGTAAAAAAGGTAGAGGAAATTAATAAATTAATTAATTAGGTAAAGGAGGCTTCGGTGGATGTAGATTTGTGAATAGTCATGATCGCGATGAGGTGAACAGTGACGATCAACTTTACACTTCGTTGAAAGGTGGCATTTTGACGAGGCAGCTTAGTCAACTGAGACCGGTTTCACAAACATTTCTGCCGAGTGACTGTAGAAACAAATCTTGATTGGCCTAGACAATTCTGAAATCTATACAGATTGTCTCCCCCTCACAGAGAATTACCTATTACTAAATAAAATTGAGTGATTTAACTGTAATTGGCACATAATTATCTGTACTGAATAATAGATAAGTAGTACTTAATTCTGTAGACTAATGAGTTCTGAATTACAGATGCACAATATACTTAGATCTATGTTATAAGAAGGTCTAGTAAGAAGAGAGAATTAACTGATATTAGTAATAAATATGAGGAAATTTTTTAAGTAGATATTCTATAGTTATTTTTGTAAGATAATAAAGAGTTCTAACATATTTTGGAAGAAGGATTCGGAGTAAGTTAATTCTGAATGCTAATTTACATATGTGCCTCCAATTATTTATTGATACCTGAAACTGAGTTGACAGGATAGGATATACCTGAAACTGAGTTGGCAGGATAGGATACACCTCAAGCTCATAGATGATAGAGTACTTGGTCATGTAACAGCAGATATAAAAGCAGAGCTATAACAAAGAGAAATGGGTTTATGTCATTTATTAGCCTGCTTTTTTATTAGAAATAAATACTATTAAATTAGTATAGTATGTAAGTATATAAAAGGATGATGATGGAGAATATTAATATCCTATTTCTGATAATTCAAGCTACTTAGAGATCCATTATACTAGAATAGTTATCAAAACTTATTACTAGTACTTGTATGCCTAATAGACTAGAAGTAGTAGGGGTAGCTGAAGTGGATACTACCGAGTATTAATTCCACATTTTTATATTTTCCCTTAGCTATTTTGGATGTAAATTTAAAATCTTTGACAACATTTTTTTCCTTTATCGATTTCTGTGAAATGTCACAGGAAACTGCCAATCATATCGTACATGCAGACAACCCGCATATTCATCCGAAAACTAGCCTATCAGCAAAGGCTTGACAGACTCATGCTTACACCCTAAGTACGGTACAAGTACGGGTACGTCATGATATCATACCACCCAGAAGGATGATTCCCGACCTCACACACTCTCTGACTCAATTGACGGTCACGAAAACCCTTACATGACCGCTTGCGAAAGGGCCGATCCTCAACTAACCCCATCCGAACAAGTCGCAGAAGGGCCCATTTACCACAGAATCCCCTCCCTCCCTAAGCCTCGGCACCTTCAGCGCGGCGGCGGCAGCTCCCACCGTCGGGGACAACCTTAGCAATTTGTCGGAACATCCAATCATATCGCACCTCTTCCCACACCCAACCATCAACCATACCGCACCCTCATTATCACCTCCCTCACAAAAAAAAACCAACACATCCCAAAACTTGTGATAAAATCACTCCATCCAACCCGAGAAAACAAATATGCAAACAAACATGCAAACAACTGGATAGGTTAGCCAAAAATATATTGTTGTGTCACAAGTTGGGTTTGAAGAACCGTTTGTCGGCGTAGAGGTTTGGACTATTTTGGTGTTCAAATAGACTATATCAAATCCGTCTGATTGAGCAGAGCAAGTGGGCCAGGGATGGCTTGATATCGTACTTGGGGGAGCTGGGAGTTGTCATATCGGTGAAGGGGAAAGGTTGAAAAAAGGAAAGAAATGAGAAAAAAGCTTGATGCAACTACCGGTGCTTAGTGGTGAGAGTATCAAACTGTACCGGTACTTATTGTACAAGTCACTACCTATGATATGGTAGAGTAGCCACACCCGTCCATTCCATCCACCACTCATACAGCACCAGTATGCCACAAACCAATACCATCTATCAAAGCTCAAAAACCCAAACCCCTCCCCCCAGAAAAAAAACCTATCTTCACCCCGCCTCACAGCATTCTCTCCCATCATCCATTCCCCCATCTACCGTATTCCGGCACTTTGTCTCTGTTCCGAGCATATCCCAACAACTAACCAACCCAACCCAACCCAACCCAACCCATCTCCGCCAGTCACGTGTAGCTCAGAATCACATCACGCTCCCCAATGCACATCCAATACAAAAACACACCCCCAAACGCCAAGTTGATCCCCCTCGCGTCGTACAAACGTGCTCGCTCGTTCGCTCCCTCCTTCCACAGTTTCGAGCGAGATAACACCATATGATACGGTACTGTGAAAAAAAACACTTAATTCTGCAGGTAAGTACTGTACGGTAAGTAAAGAGTGAGCCAATAGGACTAAGAAAGAAGAAAGTGGTAGAAAAAGGAAGAAAGATCATCATGTTCTCTACCGGTATTCGTTGAAACTAGTGTACAAGAAAAAGCAAGGAAGGAGCTTTTTTTTTTGGTGTGGATCATGCGGGCACTATCAGTCTGTACAATACGGTACAGTACAGTACACTCGAGCACAGGAACTTAGTTTTAATATCAGTAAACAGATGTGCGTGATAATAAAATACCACAGTATTATATATATATATATCATGTGTAAAATAAATAATCAAGGTATCGGTACTATCGCATGATAGATTATGATAGTGCATGGGTTGGGGGGAGGGGGTATTGTACTTGTACACCTCATTCAGACCGGCCCATCGGTGGGTGAGTCGGGTAGTTTGTCGAATTGTGCCCGAGAGACTTTCCCTTACCCAGGAGCGCAGTAGCAATATCCTTTTTTTTATCCTCTTCCAGCTCTGCTGGCGGTGGTGGTGCTGGTGGCAGCGACGCGGGGTAGTGCAGGCGGGTTTGGGCCGTAGGGAGGCCGCGAGAACGACTAGGTATTCCTAAAATTATCGGAGCGCAAAGCCCCCGGATCATCCTCGAGCGTGAAGTCGAGTTTCTCCATCAATTAGTTAGTCCCCACAATGATAGAAAGACGGAGATAAATAGTAAAAATTCTCACAGCCCCGCGCTTCGCCAACCCATCCGCCCGATTCCACTTCCTCGGGATCAACCAGAACAAGACCCCCCCCTGAACATCCATGATCCCTCTCAGCAAACGATTCCACAAGTCTGCATTCGGCACAAAACCCTCACCCAGCATCGAGCCCTCGCTCAGTCCTATTCCCCCCACCTTGGAGGTATTCTCCTTCTTCCGCCCCGCCTTGGAGGCGTTCTTCTTCCACCCCACCTTGGAGGCATCCTTCCTCCTCCGTCCCGCCTTGGAGGCATTCTTCTTCTTCCGTCCCGCCTTGGAGGCATTCTTCTTCCACCCCACAGCCCGCCATTTCCAAGCCCAATTCGTAGCCCCTATGACAACATAGCTTGAATCACTAGCGATAATCCAGCTGTCCACGGCAGCGCCACCGACGCCAGTGGGAGAGGTGACCGCGTCAGCGGCAATAGGTTCGCGAACAATCAATTCCAATGCGCACACCGCGGCCCAAAGTTCCGCTCTACTATTTGTTGTGCCGACGGGTAGCGGGCGGCATATATTCAGTAATTCATTGGGCGAGCGGTAGACGCCGCACCCGGCTTTGGCATCCGGGCTTCCATTGTTGATGCTCGTGCCGTCGATGTAGATTAGGGTCTTTGTAAAGTCGTTAACATGATAGAGGGGTGAACTTGGGCTTTCCAAGGTGCTGGGAAGGGGCTGGAAGAGGTCTTCTGGGCTCTGGTTGGGGTCCTCAGGTTTGAAGATGCCAAGGGGAAAGGGCAGATCTAGAGTTTCGTGTCTATCGCGGGAAAAAGTGGGGGAAATCGCATGCCGCGGCGAGAATATCTGTGTTAGTAATGGTATCTTTTGGCGAGTTTTTGAAATACCAATTGGTGTGATTGTGGAGTGGGAAAGGATACTTTGCCGTCGTAAAGGGCCGATGGGGCAGTTGAGACGAGTGGAGCGCCGGTGTGGGGAGATTGGGAGGTGGAACCTTCGGAGAAATCGCCTGGTTTTGAAGTGGCAGTTGGTGAGCGGTGTGATCAATGATGACATTCCCTTTATTGCCTTTGGTAGAAGTTTCATCGTCAAGGTGGGTGTTTGATCCTGGATACTGTATGAGTACCGCTGCAACTGCCGAATGATCTGATCCTCAATCCACTCATGATTTGTCGAGTTATGTAAGCGGTTGGTCACATGATATTGAGTGTGCGGTTCGCTTATGATAAAGTTTTGATTTATGGCGTCTTCGTCCAATAGTAAAACTCGTACCTTTGTAAATAGAGT
>NW_003299141.1:357087-369735 GCF_000151645.1 Tuber melanosporum | reverse complement strand
AAATTTAAAGACAAGTCATCCAATGTCAATGCGTCCTGAGAAAATGAAATGAAATTCAATAAACGCCCTCCACGAAACATGAGAGCATTCCTCCCCCTCATCCTTGAGGAACTTTCCTAAACCTTCAATTCGTGATATGCCCTTAAGAACAAGCCGAGCAATCGTTAAAATATCTATTAAAGAGAGAAAGAAAAGCAAAAAAGGGCAGGAATATGATAGGATCCTTGTAAAATCCCGATGTTTACTCGGCAAGAGTAATCAGTTGCCCTTCCGTAATAGCCAATCCACTCTCTCCAGAATCACTTATCCCGCCAAACGACTTCTGGAGTGTATTTCCATTGGAAATTCTATTGAGGAGGGAGAACCTCCCACCAACCGTGAGACGCTCTATGTTTGGAGAACTGGGAAGCGCAATCTCGCCATTACCGTCTTCTCTAGTCAATATCTTTTTGATGCTACGGGTGTCCAGCTTCTCAGTGGAGCTAGGGGAAATCCTACTTCCACGCCATCTCATAAAGCCACTAGCAGGAGTTGGAGATAGTGGTGGTGGCGGCGTGGAAATCCCTTCCGGCTGCTCATGAGAGAACTTGCAAGAAGGCCAGTAGTCGCACTCTCCGAAGCGGAGGAAGAAGGTACAGTGAGTCTTGATGTGTTTGAGAGGGTCTGTCGCGGACTGAATACGGCCCGGGGTCGGGCAAGCTATCACACCTAGCAAGTCGCTAGAGGGCACTGTAGGAGGAGAGTCTTCAGAGGTCTGAAAAAATTAGTCTAGGCCATCAAGGAAGAAATAGTGCGAAATGATTTCAAAGATAAAAGAGTGCTTACATTTTTCCCCTCCTCACCCGTGTCACTTTTTGGTGACGTGACTCTCCTCCACCCACCCTCCATCTTCTTGGGAGTGGTGGTACCATCGGCACCACTGCTTCCACTGTTTCCTCTTTTCAAGCAATGATATTTCTCGCCCGTAAAAGCGCTAGATTCATTTTCGTGAAGATAGAAACAATCCTTTCCGCGTCTACACCCGATTTTGCGGTGGAAATAAGCGCAGAGTTCGGTTTTCTTGCCTTTGAGGTTAATGTCGTAGGTATCACCGTCCACTGCAACACCCGCAACAGCAGTTATACCACTACCACTACCGGCTTCACCACTGTCGGAAGAATATTGATTATTATGGTCTTCGTCAGTTTCGGGTTTGCAAAGTGTATCTTCTAGAGACCCGGTGCCATCCGGGGCCTCAATAGAGCTTGCCTTCTGCCACTTTTCTGGCCTCAATGGGGTCTCATGACGGAAAGTGCAGTCGGCACCCCACTTGCAAACAGCGTCACGTAGGAAGGTTTGGCAGAGATCCTTCTTAAACAAACCTGAAGCCTTCAGACGAGACTCGCGAGCCGTAGGAGCTTCCGGGAGTAGGAAGGAAGGCTTTCCGTTCTGTAACCTGGCCTGCGAGTGATTTGGGTGAATGTAAAAACGATCATTGTCCAGAGTTTCCTCTCCTCTCCGAGAAGCAGAACCAGTGTTAGAACCGGGGATAGCACACGTGTGCATTTTCCTGGCTTGACTGAGACAGTTGTGCGGCGGACCCGAGGGAGTGGTCCCAATCCTGTCCTTTTCATCATCACCATTTTCAAATTCCCTCTGCCCACAATTGGACAGCAATTTGTCCCTATGCAGCTCAGGGCTTTCCCCTCCGGACGATTTTGCAATCTCCTGGACAAGGGTGATGCCGCCTATCATGTCAAGCGGAGGAATGACCGTAACCATTGCTGGAAGGTCCTCGGCAGCAACAAGAGGACAAACTGAACCGTCCTTACGGAACAAGAGATATCGATACCGAACTTGCAACTTTTCTGAATCGGGAGAGCTCATTTGGGGGCCGTGTGTTTGAGCTGAGCTTTCTGCAGGCATTGCTCAATTTGAAATAACACAACACTAACAAATATCACAAGGGTATATACGATGTACGAGTATGCTGGCGGTGAGATCGTAGAAAATGAGGTATAGGCAGCTAGCAATAGCTGAGTGGGAAGGTGAATCGTTGGTACATATGATTGAATAACAGGATATGGGGGGGGAGCGGTAGAGAGGTGGAAAGGTAAGTCTCTTATTACGAAGAGATGATTGTCACAACCTTCTCGGCTGCGTCCGCTACTACTCCCGCAGCCGGTTGTTTGTTAGGAAAGAATGAAAAGGAAAGAGCAAGGGATAGAAGGAATATTACATTTAAGTGGTTGGGAAAAGGTTTTTTATCCCCTCTTTCTTTTCTTTTCTCCCCCTCTAGGGAGGAGAGGGTGCGTGAATCTGTGTTTGGTGGCTAATGGAAGTGCTTTGAGGGAAGCAAACAGGTAAAGAGACCAGAGGGGATCTGAGAGAGCAATGGAGGATGAAGAATTGGAGGAATTGTGTGATTGAATGAGTTTATGGGAGTGTGTGTGGGGGGGGGAAATGTGGGAGAGACTGAGTGGAGGCGCCGTATGTGAGATCAAGGGGTTGAGCATGTAGGAATATGAATATACGCTGTATGGAAATATAATACGTATGCTACATATCATACAAAGCAGGCAAGCAAATTCGCACATACCGGTAGACCGCTGCACCGATACACTGGTGCCCAGACTGAAGTACAGAGAGGCCAGACAGGCCAAACAGGCGAAACGGGGGATAGAAGTAGGAAAGGGCAGCAAAGCAGTTGGCATTTGATAATATATGAGACTGCGTGAAGCCGACGTGGACATGCATTTAAGGATGAACGACTCTTTTGCTAGTAATTTGTAGATAAATTTATACGAGTAGGGAGAAGAGAGGGTAAAAAAAAAAAAAAAAAGGAAACCTCTACCGCATGCAAGTTTAGAGAGCCTCGATGGTAATCGTGATTGTACAGTACTGTGCTTGCGGTGAGTTGCTTGATTGCTTGCCTATTGCCGGTTCTATATGATGGTGATCGTGTGTGATGCGGATATCCGTATAACCCTGGATCGGTTGTGGTAGACCATTTTCGGCTTTCCTATGGGAAGATGCCGGTAAAGAGGATGGTATGGTAAGTTAGGTAAATAATGGGCCGGCTCGTTCTGGAAAATGCCAAGTGGATAGCCAACTCGATTCACCTGTGTGAGTACATACATAATACATGCTGGTCATAAACACATGGAAATTCGGTGCCATATTGCAGTCAGGTAGAATAAACTGGAGCTTCCCTACCACGCCCCAGTGGCAAAGCGTTCATCCTATCTCACCCTCTGGGAGAGCTGGAAAGGCTTGAGTGGTGTGCAGTGAACTATATAATGTACGAGTAGGGGATGTGGGTTGTAGCCAACGATGCTCAACTCCCCACAACACCACTTCTTCCCACACCCAACCTCAACCCTACCAAGCATCCACCACATCTCAATTCTCATCGGCCGGTAAAAATTAAGGGCGAACAAACACCAGCAGAGCTAACCCGGGTCCAGGGTTGGGAAACAAATCATCTCTTACCAATGGCGCCCCTCCTGTTTTTTGCTGTAGAGAGTGAGAGACAATTTTTTCTGGCTGGAATTCGCCGTAGCCTACCACCTCAAGTACCGTGGGTACCGGCAGAGTACTGACCGGTACTGTAGTGGCCCCGTAGCAAACATTAGACTACCCGGCTAATCACAGGCCACCATGAGGTAAGCTTGGGAAAGCTTTATTCAATTGATCCACGAATGACGGTAGTGGTGGGACAGCTCGGGCCACCTATTCTCTTTTGTGAGGTGACTAGAGCCAGTGGCGATTGGCAAGTGACAAGGAGAGGGTTAAGTCTTATAACATACCTTCCTGGTGCCAAAAATGCGGTCACTATGCTATGGGAGTGCACGATCCCTCTCCTCCGAGTCCAGACCAACGGTCACCAATCCCATCTCATCATTAAGTCTCAGGCAGTACAGTACCACAAGAGTTTTTTAATGCAATTCTGTCTGCCCCGTCGCCGCCTAGATACTTTTTCTCTCTCTTCGTCACTCTCCCCTCTGCCCTACCCCCACTATTCCAGCCCACCACGGCCGATCCTCTCTGGCGGGAATATAATCTTCTCACCGAAGGGTTAGTTGAAATACCTGTCTTCTCCCACCCAGGTCCGGGGTCTTATCTGTAAGCTCCCTTACCTTACCTTGCTTGTTGCCTGCGCCTAGAAGAGAAAAAAAAAGAAACGCACACACAAACTCTCTTTTCCGCTCGCCCTTTTTCCCCCTTTACTAAAATAAAGTACCGGCGCATCACATATCGAAATATATAAACACCTTTTTTTTTTTTTTTTTTTTTTTGGCTCTCCTTTCGTCTCGAAATTATTAAATCGGTATTTTGAAAAGGGGCACGTTCCCCTAACATCCTACTGGTATTACAACAATGGGACCACGAGGTGCCCTTCTCCTGGTTGGTTTGCAAAATGAATTCCTTGACCCCCACATGGGTCGTTGTCTCATGACCCCCCCGGAGCCCGGCAAGCCGTCCTTTGTCGATAACATCAAAAATTTCCTCCCTCATTTCCGCGCAAGGGGTGGCGACGTCATCTGGGTACGTTCCGAGTATAGAAAACCACGTGATTGCGAGGATCCCAGGAACGATGAGGTTGTACTTCTTGTCGACGATGAGGGGTATTATGTGGATGAGGAGGAACAAGAACCTCTACCGGAGGCTAATACTCAAGAGGGCGCTAGAAGGAAGGGTAAGAGTGCCACTACTCTTAAACACGATGGACAATTATCCCCTTCCACCGCCAAGCGCAGCAACACCACAGCAGAAGAAAATTATGTTGGCCCCCCCCAGTTGCATACCGACGCATTTCTAGCTATTGAGAGTGACAATCCTCCTTGCGCTCCTTCTTCAATTGAGAGTGAATTCTATCCTCCGCTACTTCCCGTGATACAGACACCTCCGGACCGGGTCTTGATAAAGACTTGGTTCTCCGCATTTAAAGACACGAAGCTTCTCGAGACTTTGAGGGGGAGATTTATCACGGAACTCTATCTATGTGGGACCATCGCAAATGCCTGCATTCTCGCTACAGCTGCTGACGCTGCAAAGCATGGGCTCGAGGTCACCATCTTGACGGACTGTGTGGGCTACCGAAGTGAGATGGCACGTGATAGAGCTATGCGAGTTATGATTGATGATTTTGCTGTTGAGGAGGTTCGGAGTACCCTGCTGGCCAAAAGTTGGGAGAAGACAAGAAACAAATCGAAAGGAGCAACTGGGCCAGCCCATGCTGGCGTTTCAGGAAGTCTAGGGATGAACGTTGGAGCAACTGGAATCTCAAGGGAAGATTTAGTCAAGATGGTGGAGGGATTGAAATCAGCTACGGCCCAGAGTGCACGAAAGGATGACGCGAAAGCAGAGGTGGAAAAGTTGCTCGAAGTTGATACCGAGAGCTCTGGTTATGAAAGGGGGGACTATGATTATGAACGAACGAGTGAGCTTGGAGAGCTGAGGCTGGATTCTCTTTCGCTGAAAGACGGCGATGCACCTCAGCCACCGGATTCTGGTGAGTCAGCCGGGGCAGCGGTTGAGGGAGGGGCAGAATCTCCTGTTCCTACCTCTCCCAGCCCAACCTCTGCCAAACCTCAATCGCCCATTCAGGATAAAAATCCGATAGAAAGGGCTCCCGCAACCAGAGAACCGGTGCTGCGTAAGCCTAGAATGGCTAGCCGCAATAAAAAGTTCCAGTCGAAAGCGCCTGTCCTGGGCCAGGGTGATGTGTTGGGTGAGGGTGATTCCGAGGTGGTGAATAACATTCTACCGGCAGATCTAGCGGATGTGGCATTTGAAAGATTGAAGAAGGAGGTTGCATGGAGGAGCATGTATCATCGTGGGGGGGAGGTTCCACGGTTGGTTGCTGTTGAGGGAGAAATTAGTGATGATGGGAGGTAAGTTTGAAACATAACCTTATTTTCGCGCAAGGGCTCCGGGGGGTCCCCACATTTCTAGCAGCATTTCGGACTCACTATGTTTTATAGTTTCCCCATCTACCGCCATCCAGCTGACGAATCCCCTCCTCTGCTACCTTTCTCAGACACTGTTGGACTCATTCGGGAGTATGTCCAAAGGGTGCTTAAGCAACCAGTCAATCACGTTCTGATCCAACATTACCGAGATGGAAATGATTATATCTCAGAGCATTCTGACAAGACTCTGGACATCGCGAAGGGATCCAAGATAGTCAATGTGAGTTTGGGAGCTCAAAGGGTCATGATTCTACGCACCAAGAAGGACCAAGGAAAGCCAGATGAATCCTCTGGTGCGGAAACGAACCCCGATAAATGTAAAACGAAAGAATCGGCACCACAATCCTCACAACGACCAACCCAACGGATTCCTCTCCCTCATAATTCAATGTTCGTTCTTGGTCTCGAGAGCAACAAAAAGTGGCTTCACGGAATCAAGCAAGATAAACGCGCGGAATTTCTTAAGACTCCCAAAGAACTATCCTATAACGGCGAACGGATTTCTCTAACCTTCCGACAAATAGCTACTTTCCTTTCGTCAGACGAAAAGACTATATATGGCCAAGGAGCTACCTCTAAGTCCGAGCATGAGCCACGGGAGGTCATAAACGGCGAGGGACCTGAAGCCGAAAAGCTTCTAGAAGCTTTCGGCTCCGAAAACCATCAAAGCGATTTCGATTGGGACACCTATTACGGCGCCGGCTCGGACGTCCTCCACTTGAAGGAACAGGTCCCAAAGCTCTTCTTTGTTAGAAACGATCCTGGCGGTCTGCGGGTGAAAATCTGCCTCCATGAGAAGGGGATACGATTCGTCGACCATGAACTTAAGATCACCGAGGCGCAGGACGAGACTCAAACGCCTTCCTTCCTAACCCTTAGTCCACATGGCCACACTCCGGTGTTCATAGATATTGACAAAGAGAAAACTACTGTCTGCGAATCTCTCGCCATTATCCAATACCTAGAAATGTTCTACCCCTCAAAAGAGGATAAGTGGCTACTCCCATCGTTAACAGACGAGCGCGCAGCCTTTGCCCGTGTCCTGCAGCGAATGCAAGAATCCGAACAGCTTGCGACTGTCTTGAAACATTCGCACGACGAAGGGGCCGTGGAGCGGGAATTCGCGATATGGGAAGAATATCTTTCCAAAGCCGGGGGACAAATTGCAGGAGACGAGTTTTCCCTCGCAGATATAGCAGCGTTTCCCGTTATCGATCAATTTGTAAAGAGGACTGGATACAAGATTGCTAAGTGGCGTGAAATTGAGGCCTGGTTGACCAATATGGGGTATCGGGAAAGTGTTAGGGCTACCCGGTAGAGTTCTGGGCCGGGTGCCGCGGAATGGACTCGAGATGTTTTTCTTTTTCCGTTACTCGCTTCCATTTCTTTCTTTTTTCCTTTTTTCCTTTTTCCTTCTCTGTTCTTCCCGGGGGCGCGCGGATGGCCCCTTTATCCTTTATTGAATAAAATCGAATTGGTACCAACGATCGGAGGGAGAATAGCTGTTTTTATAGCTTCCTTTTACTTTCTTAGCCACGATATTATATGCCAAATCTGTCGAGACTAGTCATAAGAAGTGCCTCCGCAATTTTGCGATGGGTCTTTAACTGGAGGACTCAAAGAGAAACACACCGTTAGGGTGTGGTGTCATAATGTTGATGTTCATACAAATAATCCCTGTTTCACCAAAGTTGCATGAACATACTCGCCTCACTTTTTGCTCTTATTGTGAACTGCCGTAGCAGAACAATTATGGGAGAGGATATTTGGCTCTGCTTGTTAGTTTTAAAAATGGAGGCTTTTTAGGATTTGTTCGGAGTTTCTGTTGCAAATTCAATTTTTTGACGTAGATTGGGGATGGGCAAGTGTGACACTGGACAGCAGAGGGGGACACGGAATCATAGGCGTGAAGAAAAATATTGGAGGTTCTACTATAGAATAATGGTGATGTTGCAACGTTCCTATAGGCCGTAGGACCAGGGCATTTTTGACGGGTGGGGCCCGTTTGAGATATCATGGGTTCTTTGACAGATCAGTGAGCATTAGTCACCCTTTGTGTAAATTTATTTATGGCTTGTAGCGCCCCACAAGCGCAATGACATATTATTATATTATTACTTGGTGCTTGCATGCAAATTCAGTTATGGTGCAACTGGCATTGGATTTTGCTGCGTTCCCCCCCCCCTCTCCGATGAGCCCATAACTTGATTTGCACCCAAGTATTATAAGAGTAATAGAATATGGTGACAGAAGTTTTGGTCGGTCGATGTAACAGGAGCATGCACCATTGATATTTAACAGCCAATCGCAACCAATGCCTCAAATTAAAGATGTAGAAATAGGAATTATAGGTAGCAAGGATACAGTAAGGGGGGTGAAAAAAATTGAAAAAATCTAATATTTAGCACATCAGCAAAAAGAATCTCCAGCATTGTGCGCTGTCTGTAATGCGGGATGCAATTAGATATAGGAATAGGTATTAGGCTATATCTACTAAAATATAGGATATATAGAATGTGACTGACTATACATGGCAATATTAGAACATAATATTATAATATTATAATTATATATTATCAAAATAAAGAATGTATAGGGTACTGATATAAAAACACTGAATGTACAAGATAGAAACTAGGAGTATAATTTGTAGTCTCAGGCTTGATTTAGGTTATATAGTAGGAACTTCATTTCACCTTAAAGTATTATTAAATTGATTTATTATTATTAAATCTGAAATACAAAAGTTAAGATTGCCAAATCCATGAACTGCCCACTACTAGTATTCTTAAGTGCCAACTACAGAATAGCTAATAATCTTACATGTATTGGTATAGGGTAGATGCTCTTTACTAAAGCAAAAAGATGACATCAAGTACTACCACATTTAGAATATCAAGTCTTAGCAGCTTTACCTTATACATCAAGGAGAAATATAACTTTAAAGAAAAAATCAGACTTTAAAGCCAGAATTTCAGCAGAGAGATCCTGTTGGAAAACAACTAGAAACTCTATAGATATTAGTATTAGGAAGGTAATTTTTAGTATATTACAAAGCTGAATATAAGTAGGATTGGGTATTACAATCTAGTAAGTACTAAGCATTTTACTAAATTTTGTGAATAATATAATTTTAATAGTAATATAGACTATAGAGATGTAATATTAAGAGGATATTATAAGTATACTTCTTGCAAGGAGGGAAAAGGTACAAAGTCAGATCATAGAGATTCTTGTTCTTAATTCTGATGCAATTAAGAAAGTATGTAAAAGTATATATATACAGGTTTGCATCCTCTGTATAAGCTTTATATAATAGAGAAATATTATAAGGAAAACCATAAGTGCAACAGTGTAAAACTATAACGTGTTCGTAAGATGCTAATCACGTTATCGGTAATGGATACTATAGTTGGCAGGTGGCCTGCTCTTCTGGAGAGGAGGCGAGAGCTGAGAACTAAAGGAGGCTTCGAGGGTGTACTGAGGAACAAAGAAGTAACCGTTCAACCAAGTATATTAAAATACTGTCTGTCGAAGTCTGCCTTTTTTATCGTAGAAACAGGTGGTCTTTAAATACACAAATCTGTTCATGTCTAGCATGAATGAAACTAATCAAAGATATCAATTGGTACACTTTGGTGAAACTAATTAAGTATCAAAGCGATACTTAAAATAAAACATAAAACAAAACTAAGTATCAAACGATACTTAAAACAAACTAAGTATCAAAGCCATACTTAAAACAAAACATAAAACAAAACCAATAACCGAGTACCTATACCGGTTACAAAATCTGTAATACAAGTAGTATTTGGAGTACCAGAATCCGATAACTAGGAACTACTCTAAGTAGGGTAACACCACTCAAGATCGGAATCTCTGGTCTCCAATACCCCCTTCCGAACCCCTTACAAGGCCTGCATGTTATCATACTAGTACATATCTATCTTAGTTGCATCCTGTAACTATAATACATTAGCAAAAATAACAATTGATGTGTTCTCAAATTAAGTTTACACTTGGATCTTCTTATATCCTATACATTTGGAAGACTTCCTAAAGTCTTCCAATGAATGTAAAATCCCTCACTTTAGAATTAGATAAAACAGGTTACTTTATGAAAAAGATAGTAGTTATTTATATCTCCTGACAAAGTTTGAGCTGAATTGGGCAAGTTTTCCCCTATCTAATGCCGTTTTGAAAATCAAATTTTCAATATAGGAAGAAGGGAATCTTACTACTTTTAATTCCTGTAAGTGTACAAAATATTACTCTGTTTGTAGTGTGATTTAGTACAGAATATTTATTTTCTACAGCTAATTGCTCATACAAATTTTCCTATTTAGGTAACAGGATGCATGGGATGTGTCTGGGATGTACTCCAGAGGACTTCTACAACAAATTGATATTTTATGCTGATGTACCACAGAATTGAAGAAGTCAGAATAATACAGTATATGCTGCTATCATCAATATGACTAGATCCTGTTCGCAGGATATGCAAGAGGGGACCTTTAGCAAGGTCTGAGAAGTAGAATGGAGTAAATCCATCCACTACTCAGGAAGTTGCTAGGCTTCAAAGATGTATCATCTTTGGATTGGACTATAAGTCATGGGACATTTCTGTACAGAGATATGGTATTAAATGTTAGGGGATCTTGATAAACAACTAATACATTCACATTCATCTTACAATGATTAGAAGAGTTTAGAACTTCTAAGAAACACTATTAAGAAAGTCAACAGACTTCATAGAGTGTTACAAATAGGTCAAGGAATGCATCATAGTTAGAAAAGTAATCACTAATACCATATGATGACCAAAGTCCTATTACATGAAATAATCAAGGGTTGCCAACTGAGGGATTATCCACCAATTCAGTAGAATGACTTCCTGCAAATTATTAAGAAGTCATTCAGAAAAGATTTGTTAGTTGGATTAGAAGCTATAGAGGTTTAAAGTCAGCAACCTAGGAATGTTTCATATACTACTACTCCTACATATGTGACCCTTATATGAAATTGATTATTTCATTAATACGAGAGACAATTAGAGTAAATACAGTTTGACTTGAGAACCAGGCCATAAGTCTAATAACTCTGAAGATCAGATAATTACTATTGGAAACAAGACAGTTTCCCAATTGACAAAATACTAATTTCCGAAGAGAGTGTGATGGTTTTCAGGATCTCCTAGTACTCACAATTCTGGTGAATACCTGTAATGGGACTCCATGAAGTACTATTATAGTTAGCTAAACTCATGCCCATACTAGTATTAAGAGATTACCTCGGTAGAAGTGGTAGTAGATCAGAGTCTACAGAGCAGAGGAATTGTGGGTTAGGTACCTCAGTTGGACATGCTATGCTATACTAAGAAGTATATAGGTAGTAGTAAAAAGTGGTAGTTACCCTACTAAGTAGGGTAACCTAAGTAGTCAATTTGGGAGTGACCCTAAATTGCTCTACAGTGGGTCCATGGGTTATCCTGCTATGGAGCCAAGTTATCCTACCTTGAAAGTAGCTTATTACACAGGGCTTTAGGGAAAGTTACTAGATTGTTTGTCACATGAAACTATGTCGGATGTTTGAATCTCAGGTTGTGTGGATCACTCTAGCACAACCAGTTAAGCTTCAAACAAGCTGTAACTTGAAGATTTGGTGGTTAACACACCCCTCCTGCCCCATCACAAGTCCCTATAGTCATGGGCTACGGCTTGGATAGTTGCTGTAAGTCTAGTAAAAGTCTACAATTGTAGATGCTCTTGTAACACCATATATGCTCACACCGTTCAGTCGATCAGAAGCTGTCCCCAGGATATATAAGGGGATGTTGGAGACCCTGAAGAATAGTCTCCAGGTGGCTTTGTGCAAAATAGACCAGAACTAATAGAGTAATACTACTTTAAAGTTAGAAGTAGTATGTGAGATTATCGGAGGCCTATAGGTAAGGTAACTGAAGTCTGTTGCCCTGAAGGTGTAATAGTATTAGAGAATTGTTAAGGACTCTAAGACACTAGTCTGAGGTCACAATGAGAGATACTTCTAGGAGGATTGACTGTGGGTAGCACCTATTGGTAGTCAACCTCCAAAGGTGTCTATCAGGGAAGCTATGTAGCCATCATCTGGAATGATATACAATAAAGTAGAACTAGATAGATGTTCAGGAGCTACGGATGCTTATAGAAGACTAAGTATATATGAGTAGAGAGTTCCATAGTTGGTACTGCATCTACTCAGGCATGTCAGCTTGCTACTGACATATTATAATTGATAAGAAGAGATTTTTTCTCCTGCAGCTGCATTGTAGATGCAGCAGTGAAAACATTTTTGTTGGGTAGATATTAACAAACTACAGGGTAGTATAGTTAACTATCAAGAATCTTTTGTCTGACCTGTAGAGATTGGCTAGACTGCCTAAGAGAGTTGGATGCTTGTGAATGCAGAGTAGTATTGGGGAGCAACTAGTAGCATATGAAATCTACTTAAGTATATGCGAGTAATTCTCTACTGTGAGAATCAACTACCTCCTGAGATTAGAACTTCATTGAGTAAAGCTGTAACTTATGGATATTAAGTTTTACGGTTTTTCTTCTTCAAACTCTACTGCTAAGATGTCAAAATTTTATTATAATTGTTTCCAGAAGAATTTATCTTGGTACCATTGCAATCTCTGAATCTATCTTCCAAGAGG
>NW_003299141.1:329412-356129 GCF_000151645.1 Tuber melanosporum | reverse complement strand
TCCCTCTCTCCTCTCTGCTAGTCTTGGGTTCAACAAAATCCTTTTTCTTTTTCTCATATGGATATCTGAAAACTCATTTTCTCCTCTTTTCTCTTCCCCTTTCCACAGCTACCTCATCTTCCTACATTACCTTTCTTCTAGACATCTCATTTGTCTAATACCTATGAGCTAATACCCTTTCCAATCTCTCTTGAGCTAGATCCTTATCCAAATGAACTCTCTCTTATGCCGTCCACTTTCTAAGATGCTATTTTTCAAGTCTTCCCCTTATTGTCCTACTAGAAACATTGGGAGCAACTTGCTCAGCAATGTCAGAATAGGTAGTTTGGTAATTTGTAAGAGCTTTCTCCACCATAGTATCATCCTGTGACTTGGTATTTTAGGATGTCTTCCTCTATCCTTATTCTCCTTGCCCTCATTATGTCCCTTTTCAATTGTGTCTCTGACAGTCGTATAGGAGATATTAAGGTAGTGGGAAATTTGCTGGTGTCTCATCTGAGACTCGTGAAACTCGAGAATCTTCCCCCTAGTAAACTCAGAGAGATGTGTAGAGAGAATAGGTTTTTTGGCATGACTCCGAAGAATAGGAGGCATGGTTTATTGAAAAAAAGAATTGAGTAGAATGGTTTCTTCTTAGCTGACTTAGAGCAATTCTTTTAGGTACTGTTGAGAGTGTAGGATAATAAAGAGAGGTGGGTTGCCACCGATTGTTGAATTGTGGTTAATTTTATCAATGTACAATAAATACAAAATCTCCCAAATTTGATTATCAGTAATTGACTGTAGCTCTTCCTCAATAACAGCAACCTATTCTATTGCTATTGGTGAATTGATTACATCCTGGTAGCTATACTGCTTTTCTATATCCATAGACACTAAGGCCAAGAATGCCTTATACTGGAACTGGATAGAGCTAAATCTTCCAGCATTTTCCCTGTGAGGTCTGAATAGTGCAAGTCATAGTCTAGGTTGTATTTCAGATACTACTAGTGAGGTTGATCGCTCTTCTAATAGGGTGGGAAATTAAGAGGCAGGAAATGGAACCAGAGGTAGTGAAGTAGCCTCTATCTCTTTTGGGATCGCTCTAGCAGGAGGCTTCCTCTGTACTTTCATTGACAGATTCCAGAATAAACCTCTCAGGCTCTTTAGTATCCTCTGGCTTCTCTTCTTCTTTTACCACTGTTAGATTTTTTACAATCATAATCTTTCTGTCTGCTAAAACTGAGTATTGGTTGGTTCCGTCATAGCCAACTACCTGGCATTTCTTACCACTATTCTCTCACTTACTTCACTTGACCTGGAGAATATGGTAGAAAGCAGTAGTGCTAAAGGGATAAGGTGGTAGAGGTTAGGTCGATTGCCAGTTCATAACTCATAGGATGTGACAGTTCTGGCAATTGAAGTATTTCAATTTTTGAGGTAAATGGCAGTGTAGATTGCTTCTGCCCAGTACTGATTGTTGAGCTGATGGTCAAGTATCATTACCTTAGCTCATCCAATCAAAGTTTTATATATGTTTGGTAGAGACAACCTGTATAGACTCAGAGTTGTCTAAGCCAACCAAGATTTGTTTTTGATGATAGAGATTGTCCAGAAAGGCTTGAATTATACTCATTTTGTTTATGACTACTAAGAGCCAAGTAAAGTAGGTAAAGTAGAATAGAATCGTAAGAATAATATTACATTGTTAAGATCTCTTCTCCATTGCTTGATGATGTCTAAAGCTTGGAAGATACTTCGATATTTATATTCCACCTCAGAGTATTTGTAGACTACTTCTATCGATTATACAACTATGTACCTCTCTGATTATAACTTGCAATATCGGGTATTCTTCAAAGGTGTGAACACCTGAAGACACTAAAAATCATCACATCCTCTTCACTAATTACGATATAATTCTAACTAGAAACTACACCATTCCCAATAGTAATTATCTGATCATCAGAGTCTTTGGACATATAGTCCAGTTCTCAAGTTGAACTGAGTTGGTCCCAATTGTCATTGTCATTGATGAAATGATACGTTTCATCTGGGCATTGTATCTGCAGTAGTCATAATTGCAATCCTCCTAGGTTACGTGACTTCATCCCCCTAGAACTCTGTATTCAACTGACAGATATCTTTCAGATAACTTCCTACTATTCGTAGAAAGCTATTCCACTGGATTGGCAGATCATCCCTCAGTTAGCAACCCTTGGTTACTCTAGGTAACAGGGTTTCAATTGCTGTTCTAGTATTGGGAGCCATTCCTACAACCACAACATGTTCCAGGACTCAGTGGTAGCATCCCGTGAAGTCTATTAGCTTCCATAGTAGTGTTCCTAGGAGTTCTTGACTCTTTTAATTATCATAGGGTGGGTGCAAATGTATTGGTTTCATGTTGAGATTCTTTAACATTCGATATCATATCTTTATCTGAAAACGTCTTGCTAGTTGCGGCCCACGTCAAAGATATCACATCTTTGAAGCCTAGTAACTCTCTGAGTAGTTGATGGATTTACTTTGTTTCACTTCTCAGATTTGGCTGAAGGTCTTCTCCTATATATCCTGTGAACAGGATCTGGTCAAATGGACTGCAGTGATGCATATAGTATGATCCTTATACCTTATACTCTGTAGTCTTATAGTAACAGGAAACAACTAAGATGAGTATACTTGATGATGTGCAGATCCTGTAAGGGGGCTGGTAGGGGGTGTTGAAGACCAGAGATTCTGATTCTGGGTGGGGTTACCCTACTTAGGGTAGTTCCTAGGTATCAGATCCCAGTATCCCTAACAATTTACTCCTCTACTAATGCTATTTTGTTCCAGTCAGTCGGGGGCAGTTTTCTCATGAGAGATACCACAGTCGGAGAGAAAATTAGCAAAAACATGGCTGGTGTATTCTCTACCATTATTGCTTCTCAGAGTCTTAATCTTCTGATTGTGATAGTTTTCAACCACTGCTTTGTACTCTTTGAACTTAGAGAAAGTCTGACTTCTGTTAAATTGTTTAGACTGTAGTTTATCTTATGTAGTTATTAATTAAGAGGAGGTAGTATCAAGTACCAACAAGAGAGGGAGTTTCCACAGGTCTTGCAAGATAGCTGCAGATGAGCTCAAGTAGTGCAGTTATGACTCTCAGAGCAGGTGAGAAATTTGGATTGTGAGTCTGTTTTATGACAATGTAGTTACTACACTGTGGGTTTTACTAGTTACCATCAATTACCATCTTCTCATGCCTCTCCGCCCACTGCTTAACCTTCCTCAAGCTACTATGCCCTAAGCGTTGATGCCAATTCATTACAGTTCTATACTTTATTCCTCCTCCTGCAGGTTTCGCTTCAAAAGTCACTAATTCTGTTTGGAGAACATAGGAGTTTTAATTGAGCTTTGCAATGCTAAAAAGCTCTTTTCCATAGCTAATGTTGACTGTTTCTCAAGGTCTAAAAGTAAATCCCTCTGCAGCTTGGATATAATGGGCAGACCTTGAAGCCGAGGCACTACTTCCTATCTCTGGCACATACAAGACTCACTTCAAGAAAACTTGATTGTTCTTACCATTGACTACTAAGTGTAACAATCCCTCCTTAGATAGTTAATTTTTGGTGACAGGGAATGATACTTCTCTGCTTCTGTTTCTTTCCTTAGTCTTACAATAGCACAAGGCCTCTGCCTACATTACTGATAGTACAAGACCTCTGTCTTCTATCAAGAACACCTATCGTAAGCTTTCTCTAACTCTTCGTCATGAAGAGCTTTCCTTGGCGTAATCATAATGTTGCAATAAAGATAAAGATCGAAAAGGTGTTTTTTATTTGTTAAAGTAATAAGTAAGAAAAGTACTTCGAATTCAATTTAATTTTATTTAAATTCGTACCGCCAACACTGGCATACGACGAGCCCCCGCTGGGACAGGGATACCACTAACCAGTATACCACTAATCCCAGGCTAACTAAGTTTACGGCCCCATACCTACCATCCCCAAGTCATGCCCGCATGGAAACTAATTACAAAACCATCAAACAACCCAGCACCCGCTCAGGTCCAAGTCCGTAGCCTTTCTGGTATGAAGTCAACCAGTACTAAGCATAGCCAAAGCCAAGCAACAGACCGACCCAACCTGGTTTCTCGTCTAACAAACATAAAATCACTACCACCTGGTCTGAAAACTGTCCTGCAAAAACCTCCACCACAGTAGAAAACCAACAAAGCCCAAACTATACCTACATGCGACACAAGGGCAGGGAGGAGGCAACCAACATGTCAACCTCATGCGTCCACATGCCAGGCCATCAACCCTATAAACCCACTTTGCCAGTTGCCTCAGAAGAGTGTACCGGTGAGGAGGACCTGTACTCGCTGCCTGTCCTCTAAACAAAACATCATAAACATAGGAAATACATGGAGGTAGTAACAGATCAAGAAGATCAGTGGGGCCTATCTCCCATCTGTGGTGCCATGCCTCCTCCTGCCAAACCTATAGCCAAACCGAAAAAACCAAACAAACCCGACAAAACCCAGCACGTAAGATCCAAACAAGTCCAACCAGGTGGTTGTAACCCACTATCTGCACAGGTAGCCATCAGCCAGCCAGTCCATTGGGGAGCTTTACAGCACTCAGCAGCTTTGCCCAACAACCCAAGCCAGGCCAGAAACACTTAGTTAGACCTCACCCAACTTGAGGCAGGCCCAACCGGTGCTCGCAGGTGCGTCCCCCCCCCCAATCATCTCCCTCCAAGCCCCACATACCAGACACCACAGAGCCCATCCAGCCTCCCAGCCCCTCAGACAGATCAACCATCCGATAGTCACAGGACAGCCCATACCTAGCCCCATCAGGCAGCTACTGGTCTTGGCTACACTAACAGAGCCCCATCCCTGAGCACCTTGCTGTCGAGGGAGACCTACCAGCTACAGCTGGGAGCCACAAAGGAGGAACTACTGATATCCAAAGGCACCGGCACCAGCTACACCATCCAGCCCAGCCGAATCAAAGTCCAACCAAGCCGGGAAAGAGTAGGCAGAGGCAGCCGAAGCGAGCCCCACAGGTCCGGCAATAAGTACAGACCGAACACTGGGTAAGAGGCACCTCTAACTGATACAACATGAAGGGAGAGGGTAAGCGAACAGGAGTTGACAAAGATAAGATAGGCCCCACTTGCAATAGGTAAAGCCACCAACCACAATCCACAACTGAGCCATCTAAACATACAGACAATACGATTGCCTGGCAGCCAATCGTCCCACACCATCCCAGACAGCAATGAAATACCACACCAGGGGGTAAGATTTTTCAGGGTCGAAGCCATTCCCACCAAGGCGAGAAGGAGACACCTGACTGAATCACCGTAAATGCCGCAAGGACAAAACTCCAAGAGAACGGTGATAAACAACATCATAGAATTCCAACTGTAGAAACGAAAATGTAACGAGGAGGGACCGGGCAGTTACTGCCCTGCCACTGGAGGAATGATGCATCCGGTACGACGAGTTGATACTTGGGAAGATCATCAGTCTAACCCAAGGGCGTTTTGTATCATGAGAACTAAGGACTCCATTAAAACCTAACAAGAAACATGAGCTGGCTCAGAGAATGATACGGGTGATCCCTCGAAACACAATATTCTATCCCCCCCAATTGAACGTGAAACCTGCAAGTAGATGATAGACCGGAAGCTAAAGACATTTTACAAAAAGATGCTCCTAAGAGACCGTGATTAAGTGCTTGAAGTGACAGTATCGTGAGAAACCATCAGGCGATGAAACGAGAAGCAAACAAGTAATTTGCTATACAACACCAATAGACCTCAACACCAAGAACTCCAGGAACTACTGAGCGAACTCAGATATCTCCCCTAGAATTCAAGGCATCAAGGCCCATTGTGGGTACGAAAGAATTGCTCAGGGTAAAGCAATGGTAAGGACAAGGAAAAGTACTTAGAACAAAGTGTGAAGAACCTATCCTCCTCGGCCGTGTTGGCCTCCTTATATAGTGTTCTTCCCTCCCATAGTCATGTGACCCAAAGTGGTCCCATGTGCGAAACCAAATCATAATAAACTAGCCATGTGACCAAAGTGGTCACATGCTCAAAACCCATGACCTCATAGCAAGGTCATGTGAGAAAACTCATAAACTAATCATAACACAATAAACAAGTCATATGACTCAAATGAGTCAGATGCGTGAAACCCATGACATCATAACAAGGCCATGTGCAAAACATAAATCATATGCGCAAGGCATACCCGCAAGGCACACTCGCAAGGCATACTCGCCAGGCGCACGTCTCATAATTCATAATCCAGTCATGTGCGAAACATAACAAATCATAACATAATAAGTCATACAACCTAAATAAGTCATATGCGTAAAACAATAACATACATATGACTCATAATCATGAGTCACATGAAAACCTTTTCCGTGCCAAGCCACATTCGTGACAACTAAGTTACGTTCAACAGGACTTTATCTTCAGCCTTAAGAGTCATAGCTGAACTATTTGCTATATGAATTAAGATATAAACTGGGACAAGAGTCTGGAAATAAAAGCAAACAGAGGTTATATAGTAAGTAGCACCAGAGTCTAAAATCCATTGTGACTGAGAAACCTTTTCGTTGATATTAGTTATCTATACCTTAGGTAGTTCAATTACTATTGCTGAGTTTGCACTCTGAGTATTCTGTTGTTCAGGTCCTGGACCTCCAGTTCTCCTTCTTCCACCACTACTACCTCTTGGACTTCTCTTTACCTACTACTTCTTATAGCACTTGTTTGCTCAATTTCTGCACTCTTTATAATGGAAACTGGTGCTTTCCCAACGCTTTGTTCCTGACCCTCTCCCCTACTAATATTTCTCTTCTTCCCTAGCTGACCTCTTTTCCAGTTCTTCCCTTTTCCTCTCCCAATATAGATGGCATTTGTCACTTTATTCTTAACAGTAGGATCCATAGTTAGCTGTTGGTACTTAAGGATTAGAAAGTCATATATCTCATTATAGGTGATATTATCATAGTCAGAGTTATGACAAACTGAACTTTGGAAGGGTTGGTATAGTAATGGCAGCTTGGACAATAGCAGATATTTTTTTATCCTTCTTTTCTAGTATGATACTTCACCAATAGTAGCTAACTGGTAGAACAGCTTCTCAAGACTAGAGATATAGTCAACAAGATTATCAGAATCTAGAAACCCAACCTTGTACAACTCCTCCCTTAGAAACCAGATCCTAGTTTGATACTTTCCAGTATATTACTTTTTATGCATCTCACAAATTCAGCTTGAGATCTTGTACCTCTGCATACAACTCACAATATGCACAGTCTATAAGCCTGCCCAGCATATCCAGGGCCATTCTAGTGTTAATCTTCCAAATTACACCAGCCTCAGAGTCTCATTAGGACAAGTGGCTTTCTCAGAAACTATGAGTCAATACTCCTTTTCAGCAAATATATCTATGACAGCCAACCTCCATTCCCTATAGCTGGTAGCTTTAAAGAAAGGCTTGATACCAAGAGAGACAAGAATGCTGACCTTTTGTCCACTAGACTTGGATATGTTGACCCTAAAAGTGAGAAGCAGGTGCAGTAAAAGTAGTATCAAAGGTAGGGGTGATGAGAGTAATGGCAACGGTGAGGATCAACCTAGATTGACAGTAAAAGTGAGGCTCAGTCAAGTGCTGATAATGGCAAGGATCAGGCAGCAATGGCAATGGTACTAGTTAGGATTGTAGAGTGCAACAGTATCATGATTAGAGCTCTAGACTTTGGTGTCAAGCTAGGCTTTTAATATGATAATAATAATAATTGTCCAGAGAGTAATAAATCAACAATAACAATTACTGGAGAGCAGGGTCTGCTGTCACAAACTATCACTTGGCTGAAACAAAATGCCAAGTCTTCAAAGCGGCAGTCAAAAGAGGAGTAAGAAAATGTTAGGTGGAGACAATTTGATAGACTTCAAGGTTGTCTAGGCCAATCGTGATTTGTTTCTGTAGACAGAGATTGTCTAGGAAGGCTCGGACTTTACTCGTTTCGTTTATAACTACTAGGAGCGAAGTAAAATAGGTAAAGTAGGGTAGAATCGTAAAAACAATATTATATTATTAAGGTCTCTTCTCCATTGCTTGATGATGTCTAAAGCTTAGGAGGCACTTCGATATTTATATTCCACGTCTGAGTGTTCGCGGACTACATCTGTTTATCATACAACTATGTACTTCTTCAATCGTAATTTGCAACGTTGAGTTTTCTTCCAAGGTGCGAACACCTGTGGACCCTGAAAACCATTACACCCTCTTCGGTAATTACGATATTTCTTCTTAGAAAAGGTACTGTCCCCAATAGTAATATCCCGATTAGCAGCGTCTTTAGACTTATGACCTAGTTCTTAAGTTGAACTGAGTTGGCTCCAATTGTCTTCGCCATTGATAAAATGATCAGTTTTATCTGTGGCTATATCTGCAAAGATGGTCATCATTACAACCATCGTAGGTCATCTAACTCCGATCCTTTGTAACTCCATACCCAACCAATAGATTTTCTCTGGAAGACTTCCTATTAACTCGCAGGAAGCTATTCCACCAGATTGGTAATTAAATCCTCAGTTGGCAACTCTTGGTTGCTCTCTGGGTAGTAGGTTTCAGTGACCATTGTAGTATTGAGAATCACCCCATGGTTACGACATGTTCTGAAACCCAGTTGCAACACTCTGTGAAGTTCGTTGGCTTCTTTGGTAGTGTCTTTTGGAGTTCTAGACTCTTCTGGTGGATGTAAATGTATTGGTCTCTAGTAGAGATCCTTTACCATTTGAGACTATCTCTTTATACGAAACCGTCCTGTTACTTACAGCCCATGCCCAAGGTGTCATGTTTTTGAAGCCAAGTAAGTCTCTGAGTAGTTGACGGAATCACTCTGTTCTACTTCTCAGACCTAGCCGAAGGTCCCCTCTCATATAACCTGCGAACAGGATCTGGTCGGACATACGGCGACGACATATATGGTGTTATTCTAACACCTTCAATTCTGTGGTAATATAGTCACAGGACGCAACTGAAATTAATATATTTGATGACGTGCGGGCCCCGTAAGGGAGCCGGAGGGGGGTGTTAGAGACCAGAGATTCCGATTCCGAGTGGTGTTACCCTACTTAGGGTGGTTCTTAGGTATCAGGTTCTGGTATTCCTAACAGACAAACTTTCTCTCTCTGATTTTCTCTCTTACTAACAACTCACTCTCTTAACAACTTGCTTGCTCAACAATTCACTTGCCTGACACTCTCTTCAACTCTAACCAAACTAATAGGAAAAGACAGGAGTATAAATAAACAACAAAGATCATCTAATCTTCCTCCCCTTTCTTTCCTCTTTGCCTCATACTAGTATCTCTCATACTCATCTCTTATCTTTTTTGGCTTGCTCTTCATGCTAACAGAAGAAAAAACTAACAAATAATAGACTCCCCAAAGATTCTCCAATATTCTTCTGTACTTCCACTGCCTTCTGTGCTCCCACTACCTTGTCCCACTGACACTCATCATACTTTCCATGCTAACAAAGGAAATACAGGAACACAGTTTTCTGACAGCCTATAACTCTCCTAATATTCATATCTTTCTCTACTAGAAGCACTTTTCCAAAGTGCACAATGGGAATATCTGCTAGAACAAAGCAAGTGGTAGGATGGAAATGAACAGGCGGAAGCGGAGAAACTGCTGGCTCCAAGAATATCTGTTGAATACATAGAGAGGTAAATGAGCAGGCAACAAAAGCACTAATAAACGAATAAACAAACAAACAAATTGACAGATGAGCAGATAGATAATCAGACAGGTAGTGGTACTGGCGAACAGATATGTCAGTAGAAAATGAATAGGTGAATAAATAAACTAAAGAATATATAGATAGGCAAACAGACTGAGGAATGAATAGATAGATGAACAAAGAAGATGGACAGGAAGTTATCTGGAAGCCATACCAAGCATGCTCAGAACATGTTGCACATGTTAGGTGGCAGTCATAGTTGTGGGCATGGTGAGCACCTATTTTCAATACTATCATGTGTGGTAGCTAATTACAGAAGTTTCTTTCCAATACTTGCCATAGGCTAGGCTGTCTTGTAGGCTTTTATTAGCCTATGTGCTTTTATTGGCCTATGGACTGGGCCGGATTGGGCTGGGCTGGGCCTTGGCCTACAAAAGCCCATGGGCTTTTCTTAGTTTGTAAATTTGTACCCTAAGGTGAAAACAATAATAGTGAATATTACCAGTAGCTGAAATGTAAGAGTTTATAGCAATGTACTAAATTGAATTTTGTTTGCTTGGTTACCAGTTTCCTTTTAGATTGTAAACTTATTATTTTATTATTACTTAGAACTGAATATCATCATCACAATATCTGACAAGACAGTTTGCATTCACTATCCTCCTCTTTTGTCAATACTAGTTATGAACAACTGTCCAAATCCTACTTGAGTAGAGTCAAGTAATTTCTATTCTTTAAGGGATAAGGGATCTTGCCCAAATAGTACTTGAAATTCAAGGCATTCCAGTCATGTCTGCACATCCTGAGAAAATCTTTAGTAAAGCGAAAAATTACTTTAACTGATAGATGCTATAGTATGAAAGACAAGGCACTGGTTAAGCTAGAATGTGATAAGTCCTAGATTAAGGACAATTTCCTCCAGATAACTCATCTTGTACTTCAGATTAGATGGAATTTACTGGATACTCTGCTTGCTACAGAGGCTAAGGGTGGTGACTAAATCATTAGAATACTGTGATAAGTTTTGTAATTACTATGTCTTCTTGTACTAGTATCAAGGAGAAATTTAGGTACAGAAATTTAGCAAGTTGTAAAATTCAATAGTATCATTCTTATTAAAACTTATAATTTGAAGCCTTTCTCTTATGGCCTGGGTCAATAGAAACATTTTAATCATAAATAATTTTACACTGGCCCATGGGCCTGTGGGCCAGGCCGGGCTTTCGTGGGCTAGGCCTACTAGTTGGTGGGCCGGGCCAGGCTTTCGTGGGCAAAGCCCGGCCCGGCCCATGGCAAGCATTGATTCCTTTCTTGTCTGCTACACTGAGTTGCTCGGGCATAGGGTGCCGGTGCTCAGGTTGGTTCGAGTAATGGTCGTGGTGGTCATGACGATGGCCATGACGGTGATGGAGAGCCGCTTTTTGGGTATTATCATAGGACGGGTGCATGTCACTTAAGCGAAATTAAGCTCTTTTCCGTGATATCCTTTCCTGGCTGGAATTTAATAGTGTGTCCTCCGGGCAATATGCGTTAAGTTTCTTAAGAAAAGAACGACTCGGGCAGGTAGGTAAAGAGAGATCGAAGAAAACCTCTCTGCTAGAAACTTGAATAAGGATGCAGACTGGCTGTTTTTGAACACGTCATGTCAAGGTTCCTCGGTTCGGCCCCACCGCCCAAACGCACTTGGCCAGAGACACCACTTACTTAAGCACGGAGAATTGTTAAACTTCAAGGAGAAACACAGCCAGAGAGTAGAGCCGCGAGAGGCACAGGAGGAAGCAGAAACCATAGGATTCACTAGTCCTACCGAGAGCTCAATAGGGAACAATATGAAGAACCGAACGAATCATATGGAGACTTTGCTATTAATATTGCTGTGTTGTAATTCTTGTTTGAAATTGTACTTCTTGCTTGATTAAAGCTTTACCGGGCCCTATTTACCCTATAGGAGAGCCCGTTACAATCATACATGACATGGACAATCAACGACAACAATACTACGCAACTAGCAGTAAAGAGAAAGGATACTCTAGCGAGAAAACCAAACAAGTACCACGATAGAGTTCCCGAGGAAACTCTACTGTAGTCAACTGTGTAATGAGCTCATGTAGTAATGAACTAATACCAGAAATTCTGTCGTAGTCAATGACATGACCAATGCATATTCGGAAGTCATATTACAACATGCTGCATCTGTAATCCCTTGAGTGATAAACTGTGACCAGAGCACGGACACTAGAAGCCCAATACCAACCGAACCATAACCCCACCCCGACTTGAACTTGCGAATGCCCAGAGTAGCTAATAATGGGCTGGGAGATAAGTATCCAATACGATCACTATTCTCCAAAGCTCTGGGGGAGCACTTTAGAGGAACAGGAAGCTGTCGGAGATGACCGGAAACCCTAATTCCCTGTGCCAACCGACAGCTAACGCAGAATCAAACAAAGAAGCGCCCCCCCCCATGCAGCAGGCGGCCGAATGCCCTGCGCTGGTGTTCCCAATTTCGCAGAAACTCAGCACTGATGATATTCCTGTTAAATAAAAAAAAAAGCCCCAGCCGTTCAGCATGAGCCCCAGGCTCGAGGGAAACCTAGATCCGTGAGTTTATGGACAAGGGGGAGGCGACTGGTAATGGAGGAAACGCGGCGTTCAGTAAATAGTGTAGGTATTACACATCCCGGATCAGTCCTTGATTGCTGCTCCAAGCCGTTTGCAGGTTTCGGCTGCTTTAAACACTTCTCCGGGTTGTTCCTTGAATTTTGAAACCGGTGTATCCTCCCATTTCTCCCACTAGGGCGAGGAGCACTTTAGTGTTGATTTATGCTGTTTGTATAGTGGAGTTTCAGTAGACGGACTTGAAGTTTGGGACATTTGGGCCTCTTTTTTCATTAATTCTGGGATCAGTCTCCAGTCCCACTACTCCTAAGAGTCGCATATGAAGAGTGGAGGTCTAGTATACTAGTAGAGCTAAGAGAAATTGAATGGCTTTACAACCAAGTAAGGGACAAGAGCTTGAGCACAAGTGGAGGATGTTATAGAGATTGATGAGGAGAAGGGGATGGGTGAAAGGTAGAGACTATATATATTTTGAGCACATTGAAACGAATCTTGAGAGAGGGGAAAGATGTTCTTAAAACATCCCCTGCTTTACATGTCTTCCTCTCTACAAACCTCTCGAACACCTCCATAATTCTATGGATCCATCGCTGTTTTGCATCAGTCCTGATAGAGATGAGGGGCACTATGGTTTCTGATCCAGAGCTTAACCAACAAAAGAGGGAAAAGGCCGGAGGTAGCACAATACCAGTGACGATCCCTCAAAGGATACTCGGGTTGTATTAGTTTAGCAAGGGCATTCAGTAGACCCAGATTGAAGCTAGCCTTGTTGAATAGCTTCATATACCCGGAGAGGTAAACGAGAAGCCTGGTGGGGAGCAGTAGGGTACCTACCGATGGTCATGTGCATTCCGCAACACTCCATTGCAAATTTGGGCTTAACCCTAAGCATAGAAATTGGGTGTTGTATGTTGTAATCTCCACAGGTCTCTTAGAACTCTGACTCCAGTTGTGTCGGGTAAATCTTGCCACGGGTCTCTCCAGCATTGAGTCATTCCCAAAGAGGGCTTTCCAAGTGCCCGAAAATAATAGGAGATGGGCCTTGGGTAGTGTCCCGTTTATTCTATGTCAACAATACCGGTAGATATGGTCGGTAATAGATATGTCTTGCAAACTCAAAAAAAAAAAGTTGAGAAATCATGCTCGATCACTCGGAAGAATACCGATATACGCAGTCCAGCGAGGGCCTTGTCATGTGAGCCCCAGAAGCCGGATTCGCCCTTTGCGGGCACTTGCGAGCCCCTGTACAGTTAGGACGGAACATATCGACCTCTGCATGACCTTTTCCGCCTGTGTTATTGACCTTTGGGTTTTGGGCTGTACCACCTTAATCTGGTATCAGGCACCAGGCATCGATTTTATCATAGTTATTGGGTATTTGGGAATAGAGAAAAGCGAAAGGGAATTAGCGTTGCAAGCTGGGGAGTTTTTTTTGCTAGGAGGGGCCACCTCTTCTCTCTCTTTTCTCGTTTTCTTTCTATTTTCGAATTTGTGTTCTTTTTTTACATTTATCCGTAGCATATAAACGCTCGTCTGTTATACGCTGCTTCTGCTGCTGCAGAGCCCTACCCGGCCACCTTCATCGCTGCGCTGCCTTTTACCAGGTTGAAATCCTGGAGGTATCATATGTCTGTGGCCACATCCCCAAAGCCCTCATGCTACATAGCTTGTAGCGCATTGTCAATTCCTACCAGAATCAACTGAGAGCGCCGGAACCTTGCAGGGGGTTTATGGATGTGACTCAGCATACGTTGTGACCCCGGCTAAAATTTATTCCTTAGCGAATAGCGGACAGCGAGGGCACAAATAGATCGTATTACTAGCATTATAATTATCATCCTATGCCAGCTCAGCCATGGCAAGCCCTGGTCTAAAAAGATTCAGGGTTCAATTTTTAGTATAGAGTAATACCTGCAAGGCAACTAGGTCTTTTAGGTATCGGTACTCGATAGCCTTGAGGTCTTTTTGCTAGTGGTGGGGGTATGATAGGATCGCTGTTGAGATGTGTCATGTCAGCGAGTGCTCTCAATGGGGTAGTAGGTCTGTCATGAGGGTAGGACGAGGTTTTTGCCAGGGGTTCTAACTGAAGGATGGGGGCGAGGACGTGCCCAGATAGTTTGAAGACAATATTATGGTATAATAATATCGTGATAACATTATCTTAGAATATTAGGCTCCATGTGGCCGGCAGGGAATTATTTCGGGGAAAGCTTGCGGAGGAAGCTTGCCGGAGAAGGAAACAGTAAAAACCTGGGGTCCTTGTCCCAATCTGACAGGCCGTCAAGGCTGTTTACTACCATTAGTATCAATATTCGTTGGCCAATAACCTCTCACGGGATTTATGCGAGTAAACAAAAATTCTATCTCAATATGGCCCACATGATGAAAGAGGCTACACAAATTATCTTGATTTTACGTCAGCTAACACGCGCTGGCAGTTATCCCTTAGGTACGATAGCTAATACAACAGAGAAACAAGAAAACAAAAGAAAAGCTAGGCAATTCCAAGCGCCATAGAACCATATGAATGGTATGATTCACACAGCTGGGTCGACGGTCCCCCACGGTCTCCTCTCGGCATTGCTTCTATGTAATCAATCAATTTTTATAGACCCCCCCCACATCCCACATGGTCCTCCGCATATCCCGGTAGTCCACTTTAGCCCCCCCCGAACCATCATGGATTCCTACAGCCCTTGGGAGAAAATCTGTACTCCACTACCCCCACCTCTGGTACTTGGACTGGGACTGCAAAGTGATGTTTTACCTTGCCCGTCCCCGGTTCCTTACCAAAACTTGCCGTCCTCGAAAGCCTCAGGACCGGACGGGCTCTTATTGTGGCCCGTTCCGGACTAGTCTTCCTGATAACCTTCGCATGGGGCTGCCCGGGCCCCAAGATCGTAGCCAACACTGAAATTCGCAACGAAAGGCACATCCAGGTCGAACCCTGTACCCACGCCGGGTGCTAAAAGGCCTCCGCTGAGCACTTGCCGGTTTGCCATGACCGCAGAGAATTGAAGTACGGCCACTCACTACTGGCGCAGTAGTGAAAGAAACAAGAAAAGGATATGAGAGGGGACAAGCATAAATGAGGTCATTTTGGTTTTTACTAACAGAAACCGGGTGATTGTAACCAGACAATGAGCTAAATTTGTCTCTTTTTTCTCCTTGGAGATGTTTGATGGGTTTTATTCTTAGCTAACTAGGAGAGGCACCGACGAGCCAACATTGTTTCACCAGTGGCATTGCTTCTAAGAGGGAGGTAAGCCAATCCAAACCCCGTGAGTTTTGCAAGACATTTGGAAAGTATCATATCATATCATCTGCTCGCGTCGAAACATCAAGTCGGGATGTGGGCCAGAACCAAGGCAATCCCGGCCCAAAGAAACACAATTTCATTCCTATCAGTCCCAAGTCCCGCCTTATCTTCCCAGCGCCCACTCCTTCGCTAATTGCGCCTACTTTCCCAGCCTAATCTAAATCCCCTCCCCTCTATACCTCACATCCCGGTGATATCAATTCCATCTATAACCCTTCTATAACAATCTTGTACTGGAGTATTAACACTCCGCGTGTGGTCACGAGTGATCACTCGACACATTGTCACACTCCAAGTCACCATTGTTGTCGTATGATATATATTTCTTTATACTCTTAAAGGCTTCATTCAGGTTACTATGTTGGCCTTGTCAGACCTAACTGTTTATAGTTCTTCTTGTTTTTTGTATTCTTTTTATTCACCTTGTTATTCTTGTTACTCCTGTATGCTTATTGATCTATTTCCTGCTTTCCCGTTAAGGGTGTCATGCCCGAACAACCCATATAGCCACGGTGTATCCCTCCCTGTATTTCAGACAACTCGATCATTACCGAAGAGTCTACCCTTCTACTATTACCTTCTCCCACAAGTGCTATTGCGCATTGCTACAACCATCATCTATCCAATCCCTTCTCTCATCTTCTCCCCTACGGCCGGTTCTGACAGAATTCCAGCCCGTCTACTACAATCCGAAACACCCAGCCGCCCGACAATCTAAATCCTAATGGGCTGGTGTTACTGAAGTTTCGTAGTGCTTGGGGCATGGACAGGGGTATTCGGATCTCGTATTCGCTCCAGTCTCATGTAGAACATACTTTCCAGGTTTACGCATCTGTCCGCCCGATCTGGGTGATCTTTGCGGGTATCTCTAATCCATCCCAATCATACCTTATTGCCACCTAACTTAGAGATCATCAAGGCCTCCTATCCGCGCAAGCCTCAAAAGGAAACTGTTTCCCAGGTCGCTGTCTCCGTCTGCCCGACCAGGGTGATCTTGAGGGTGGTAGTTGCTAGCGCCGCCTCGCTGTGCTTAACAGCTTTTTGGAGGTTTCCAAGGTCTCTTATCAACCCCAAACCTCATAAGGAACAAGTTCCCCAAGCTACTATACCCGGCTACTCGATTTGCGTGATCTCTCGTAATAGCCGATAGTGCCGTTGCGCCGCGCTATATAGATTGCTGAAGCCTATTAATGTCTCCTACCCGCTCAAACCGCCTGAGGAACATGGTCCCCAGAGCATTGTACATGGCTGCCCGGTCGGGCTAATCTGGAGGAGCACTGCTAGTCCCGCCTCGCCGGCTTTGTAGCTTGCATGCAGAGACCCCAAGCGTCTGGGGCCCCTACAGGCACCTGCCGGACTCCAGTCTCAGGCGCCCCGGACGCGATTCCTCAAGCCGCCCAGCAAGAGCGTCCATTCTTTGGAAAGACTGCGATTTTAAGAGGGTCGCGGCTGGTCCCCAGAGTCCTCCAGCTATCGGCAACTCCTCCCTATATTGCCTGTAGGGACCCGTCCGTCAACTGCACATTTCGTGCCTCACACTCCGAATTGCGTGCCACATGTGTGGGGGAGGCTTGTGGACCGGAATACAGTAGTAGAGACCGATAGTCACTGGGTATGGTTCGGGAATCCTCCGGATTTTTATGAGCAATACTAGGCTACTGGGTACTATTGAAGAAACGCCTTTTTCCACAAGAATCCAGCGAATGCTGATTAACGGTACTCGTGATCTGTTTGCAAATATCATATATATTTCCACTGTGTTATAGTTCTCGGAATATCTGCCCCTACCAATACTAAATAGTTATAAATATATCCTCTTACCTTCTCAGTTCTTACTACCTAGGTTCACCTTTTCTCTCATACATCAATGCGGTCGAGATAAAAACTGCTATCACTACCTATTATCCCTGCTTCAATGTCGGAAGCTCCACCCCACGCCTCCACTGAAAGCCAAAGCTCTTTACATCCAGGCGACTGCCTCAGATACCTTACCAACGTACTTTAATGATAATACAAGTTGTCCGTATGATTTGGATCTGAAAAATGATGACTCGGCACAAAGTGATGCGCGGGGCTCAGCTCCATCTAATCTTCTCACTCCAGCCATAGGGAATAGTCCCCCTCTCTTCCTTTTCCGTCGGTAGCCGCCATGTTCTGCCATATACGCCTTTCATCCTCTTGTGCGAACTTACCACCCCCAGGCGCTGTCTCATTCTACTATCCTCCGTTCTGACCAAAAACTTCCGATCACTTTAATAAACCAAGTATTCCCACAGTTTTTTAGCCTGTGGTTACTCACTCCTTTTCATTTAGGCCCTGTAGCTGCCACCTGTCATCATTAGGGGCTCGGTATATTCTGCAATTTGAGTCACCTACTGGTATAGGTCCCGCCCGTCCTAGGCAGCCATCTGGACGGACGACAATATGACTGTCCATCCCGTCCAGACCCGGAAGCGGGCGGGCTGGGCTCTTGGGCCCATTTCTTGCATGAGGTACCGTATCAAGATCCCCTCTCTGGTCAAACCCTGCAAAAAAACATGGCGCTCAAACGGCTCAATGGTCCCATTCGAGCAGAGCCACCATGGTGCTCGAGTAATAAGCTCCTACCGTTTGCCCAACCTACCGGTAAGGGATTGCTCGGTTGAGGTCACTCAGGTGTCCTAGCGGCCTACCGTACTAGTACATCTCACCAGCAATAGGTGCTCTAACGGTTTCGTGGTCTTGTCCACTTAGGTTGACTAATCTGCGGTAACCCCCCTGCCGACCCTGCAAACCTTCGGAATAGCGTCCCCAATGACTAGCGGCGTAGTCCAGTACCGGTAGGGGGTATTTCTGGGTGCCATTGGACACCTCCTCTGTCTCATCTATCCATAAAGGCTCTTTTTCAAAGTCCCTTAATGAAAGATCCCAGAAACAAAGATCAGCCAGTATAAAATCAGTCAATATAAAATTAGCATCCATGGGACATGGGGTGTGTTTCCGGGCCTCCTGCCAGTAGCTAGTCAATGTCCTTTAACCGGAAACCCCCCGCGCCCACCGTTTAGTGAACGAGTTAGACTTTTGGATCACTGTACTTTTAAAGGGGGGGTAAAGATCGTTTTCGGGGTCCCTTACTCATTTCCTCCAGCGTAAGTGGCCTTGCAGCTACTAACTACTATCACTATCTTCAGGATCCCCAAGGCTCGCCATAGTCCATGCTGTGGAGAGGATCTTAATGTACTCGAGTATAGTTCGAGATCGCAGGGGGTGGTAGAGACAATTCCAATTAGCGCGGCTCGCGAGTGAACTGAGCTCTCCTCCAAAATCTCGGGGATAAGTGAAAAACCCGGCCGGCAGGTGATTTGAGACACTCGCGCAAATATTCCAGCCCCCCCCCCTGGATCTCCCGAGAATTGCTTAGGCTTCTGTGCTAGTATCTCACCATTTATGACACGTGTAATGTCGCAAGTAATGGTGTCGACTTCTTCCTCCCCTCTCAGGCAGATTGTCGTTGCGGCCGAGCCAAGTGTCGGGTGCTCTCTTAACTTTCTGGTGCGGGCCTGTTCGGCGTATATGCTGAGGGAGTTGCTCTGCACAAAAAGCTGGTTTAGTAATACACAAAGAGCAAACGTTGCACTCCTCTGCTATCGTCTTTGGAAAAGAAATATCAAACTATGGTGTCCGGCCTGGCCCTCACATGCGTTACCAGGAACGAGCATATTGCGGATTTTCCGCAACCATGGTCCACCGACAGCCGGAGGAGACCTGATGTCTTTTCGAGCCAGTCCCTCTACTTTGGATGCTCGGTAGCCCAGGTGCGTGTTCCGTCGGCTAGGGACGCGCCTGTACCCCGGTGATTGTAATGGATAGTGATTTTGTTGTTGGAGTTGATATTGTGGGAGCCAGCGTCGCCGCTGCCATAGCCCTTAATATGGCTATGGGATGTAATAAGGATAGCCACTCGTATTAACGGCTAAATACCCCAATATATGCGAGAAAGATTTTAGGAGCATATCGTCGCAATGAGAAAAGATCTTCAGATGGTGTGTCTGATGGCGGGGCGTTCATTTTGTTCATGGGTTCTTGAATTGGGAAAAGTTGGGCCGTTCAACGTCGGGAGTGAAGGTGTCTTTCTAGAATGGGTTCTCCAATTAGTTGAGCAGGAATGGAAGGGGCTAAACCTTTCGTTTAAGAGGGCAAAAGAAATACCAGTGGTCTGCGTTTAACCCCGCACCTACAGTATCTATCATATCATTCATGGCGCCTAAGCGCCACTCCGCAGCCCAGCTATCATTTGTGTGTATCTTCAAACTCAGCTATCATAATAGATTATATCTACACACACTGTCGTGTTCGCAAGTCCATGTCAATGCTGGTTCTCGATTCAGGATACCACGTCTGTACTCGAATAACTCAAACGCTGATAATAGAGGACCTCGCACCATTCACCATTGGTTCGCCACGGCGAGCACGCAGGCCAAGGTTTGCGGACCGCGGACCACAGGAACAGGCCACTATTATTGCCTGCTCCGGGGGTGGTCTAAAAGTCGAATCCCCGGGTCAAAGAGAACCGCTACCATATCACTGAGCCCGACAAAACAAGACAGGCGAGATTACTACCGATGAAGATCTCGCAAGCTAAAAACAACCCCCCCCAATTTCTCATTGCAGCATTGATTTAGCCCATTGATTGTGGATTTCCTCATACGGATGCCGGAAAATCCGCAATAAATTAAGTCCTTCATCCTATGCAAGTACTACCATGACAAGAACGCGCAGTTCAATTCACCACCATATGTCAATATCCCTGCAACGTTGAGAGAACCCAATATCAGCGAGCTAAAATCCATATTTCGAGCTCCCTCTAAAGGATGAAAAGCTGTTAGAAATCGCGCCCAGTAGGTAGAGGAAAACATTCCAATGCCGCTTGAACCTAGAAGCACGCCGTTCTATCCCAGAATGAAAACACAATATATGCAAACAAGACAATCACCGGAGTATGGAGCCTGTCGGCCCTTCAGCAACCCGAACTGCACTTGACCTGTACGAACCGGTAGTGTGAGCCTCCCGAATGGTGCAGAATGGTCGGTTTTCCAGAAACAACGCAAACAATCTGGTCCCCTCCCAAACCAATCCAGTTTGGCACTGTGCCGGATGCATCGTTTCGGGTTCCAGTGGAGAATGTGCGACTACTTGTACAGTGGGCACTTACCCTTCTATGTGAGCAATTGGGCACAGTGCAAAACTCCGTTCCGTCCCAGCATCCCAGCTTGATTCTAGCTTCTGGAATAGTGTGCCTCCTAGTGGTGGTTTCTTGGTGCGCTTTAAGGAAATCCGAAGGAACAATCAATATCCTGCTAGGGGAATGGTGTTTGTACAGCTCGCACTCTGCACTGAATAGAACATCATCTGCCGGGATCTCCCCAAGTCGGATGTAGCCACAGACTGTGAAATACTATGAGTATTACTATAGACCACGCCGTGATGCCAGCAGGAGATCTTCTCAAAAAATTAGATAGGCTATAGAGAGTTCAGTATGATACACAGGTATTATATCAGTATCTATATCATTCGGTACCCCAGAAACTCACAAGGTAAAATGTCAGTAGGCTCGCCATAGAGTAACTCCCTCCTCCTTTCCTCCCCCCAATCCCTTAATGGCCCAGCTCTGCCTTTCAGTACTCCTTGTACTAGCGGTTTTGTTGGGGTACCTGGTATCACAGATACTAAGGATCGGAAGGGACACAGAATTCGAGTATTTGCCAGATGTGGTCGTTCTAGTCGCACAATGACACTGGCACCTTATGGTATCATATACTCCCGGGCAAGCTCTGGGTGACCTGGGAGAATTCGCCTTGGTACCCTTAAACCGCAAGGGTTAACTTTCGGCACATGAATCCCCGCGACAACCATCCGCAATACAACTACCAACCCTGAGTCCTGAAAATTAATTATATGATTATATATAGAGAATCAAATACCAGGAACTAATACTCCTTGAATTTGTTTTGATACTCTCAATACTCATCCGAGATTTTGTGCAGCAGCACCAATGGAACATTTCACATCTTTTAAAAATCGCTCAACCACCATACTCTGCCAACCCGGCCATAGGGGAATGAATATAGCTCTTCCCCACAGCAACCCATCGGTGTATGATAGCAATAATATATCCAGGTAAAATTAGGATACCTGTTCCGAACACCCGCAGGAAGCCAATAACTGTCACAATACCCTTAGCAGGTGTGATTCAAACCAAGCACTATCCATGGGACCTCTTCCTAAAACTACACTTCTCCACAACCTTTTTCAAATTATTCACGGTTACCAACCTGTAAATCTAAATCAACATAAAAGTGCCCCCTTCGGAGATCTTGAGTCCCAACCCGGGGCCCGTGTGATACATACGCACAACGAAGACCACTAGTCTTTTGACGATTCTCGCTCGAAGATCCAACCCCCCCGAAATAATACCCCTCCTCCTACCCCCCCCCGAAACGAGACCCTATTCCTTCGTTTGCCCGTCCTAGTTTTCATACACTTTGTCCCGTAAGCGACGCCCTCAGCTGACAGACGGCAACTTAGACCCGAAAGCGTAATCTGGACTTCAAGTTGCCATATGAACAATCGAAATGGCGGCAAACAGGTAGTATCGTACCTCGCTCCACGAAATAACAAATGTTTCTTCAAGTAGGCAATATCAACCCCGTAGAAAAATATATATATTTGAGCTCTTGAAATTGAGTAAAAGAGTCGTTGGCATGGCGTGATACCCTCTGATTGAAGGCTAGTCCAAACACCCACGAAATGTAACATAGTTACCGAGTGACGAACTATGATTCGATGAATTCAGCACCAGCTAGAAAAATTGCTCCTTCAACAAAACTCACGTCACAACTACCACCCCTCTAGAAAGAATTGATGTTTGGTGGTCGAAAGCCAGAATATGGCCCTTTGAGGACCTCTGGTCTTGGTAACCTCCCCCCGCAACTCAACATACAAGCGTAGCATATGACTCACCCTACATTGGCTATCGCCTCTCTAACTAGAAGCTGCCATAGGCACAGGAAATTTTACTATCGGAAACTCCAAAATTATCTTCCAGAGAACCCAGCCTGCACTCGTATGACACGCCACATCTCCAGACACCACCCACAAATGTGGGACGTAACCCGACGTGGGATCTTCGAAGATAAAGCCAAGTGCAGTGGTATCCATAGTCCTCCGGATCTTCCTGGGACGCCTACGACAAGTGCCTCAGCGCCGGCAGCGCAGCTCCCTCCCTAAGAGATAATATTTGCTAGTTCTTGAGAGAGGCTCCCATTTTGACGGATAATAACCCAAAGCTGTATATGCAGTGGGCGGGGAACAAGTCTTGGTGATTTCCCCTTTTCACACCAAAAATAGGCAAAAGGCTCACCTCTCAACTGCCGGTGTCTCACCGAAAACTGGATCTTCTGTTTCCCAAATTCCAGATTTAAAATTATTTAATCTGTATTATAACATCTCATGATTCATTTGAAGTATACCCAGTACAAACTAAAGGCCCCACAAACAGGTAAAGTTCTACCATCACTTAAGAGTCATCTCTATCACCAATTTCCTAACACAATTGCCCCAGCAACCCCTCACAACAATTTTCCAATCTTCGATGGGCTGTAACACAATGGGCCATCGACAGACAGCAGGCCCCACACAAATAATCCCTCCCTCCAATTGAAAGAAATTGATAATGCAACCTTTTCCTGATGCAGATCACCCCTCCGCCGTAAACAGGATGCAAATTGATAGTCATCTAGTCGCCCGCAACTACTGCCAATGCGTGGGAAACAGTGTCCTCCCTGAGGGCAGGCACCACCAAAGGTCCTTTTAACGTCATAGGATGGGGGATCTCACAGGGCCGTAGGGAAAACCTATTGCGCTTTTGCTAGTAGCAGGGTATAGAAGGTGGTTTGGTGACTCGGATTGATTTCTGGCATTCGGAAGCCTAGTTGTCAACAGGCGAATGGTTTCTTGTGGTAGGTGGCCGTAAGAGAACTTTTGGCTGTTAGAGTTTCTGGAGGTAGCTAACGTTTTGCTACTAGTTGAATAAAAAAAGAAGTTTCATGAGCGTTGTGGGTTGTCCTAGGGCTATCGAGACTTTAGGAGAAGGTCCTCCAGACACATCTTTCCTTTGTCACCACGTGAGTGTAGGGGAACTGGGACATGCGTAGAGGAATGGAGCTATGTGTGGTCCACGGAAGGTTCAGGACGCATTTATTGTGTTCCATATATACTCTTGTCTTTACCGTTATGATAGCTCAACAAGAAGAGCAGGGCAAAGGAATTTGCGCCTTCCCTACACACTCTCCAAAGCGCAAGGGGAACCCCTCGCGTTTAAAAACCAGGATCGTCAGGTCAGGTTCCGATCCTGTTCCCCATGGAGCGGCGGGGGATTTGATTAACTCAAGCCCTAACAAAAACTAAATGAGTAATCACTTGGTATCCATTGTATGATATGGTATTTGCTGCTGTATTTTTAACAAAGATACATAAGGTCGTAAAATAGATCGTTTGGCAGCAGGCGTTGGAATTATTTCGTGAAAAAGTGTGATCCTATCCCTTTATACCACACAATTGAGTTTGATAACGTGATGATTCCTTGAATTTTTTTTTTCGGCGATAGTGAGGCGTAAGTATGATTAGTCCGCAATAAGTCTCAAATGGCGCATTCCGCTTGGGTCCAGTCGGTCGTGCATCCCAGACTCCGTTTACCCCCCCTCGACATCTCACAATGCGGACTCAGTCCTTTCTCTCGCCTTTCGCTCCTCATTCGGGAGTTTTTTTGCAAATCCACTCATCACAGGCACTTTCCCGCCTAAATTCATATCCCGTCAACTCACCTTACTTTAGAGCTTCCACCGGAACAGCAGGGGAAACCCTGGGATCATGAAATCTCGTTCGAAGAAATACCAGATATAGTCTGTTGTAATACGACTTCCAAATATGCATTGGTTTTGTCATTGACTACCACAGAATATTTTAATATGGGTTCATTATGAAATTGAGCCCATTACACAGTTGACTACTACAGAGTTTCCTCAGAAACTCTATTGTGGTACTAGTTTGGTTATCTCACTCACATTTCCTTTCTCTTTACTACTCGGCTATGTTGTATTACTGTTCTTGATTTTCTTTTTTCTCGCACACTAGGTATATGTCATAGGGTTTGTAGTAGTCCACTCTTGAGTAGCATAAGAAGGGCCTGATAGCCCCCCAGTAGAGCATCAATCAAGTAAGAAGTACAACTTTAATCAAGAATTACAACAGGTTATGAGTCCGGGTTAGCAAACCCCTATACCTGTCTTCCTTCTCTCTCTGCCTTTCTTCTTCTTTTCTTTCTTCTACTTTTTCTCCTCCTATCCACCAGACAATCCTCCAACCTTCCTACTATTTCATCCTATACCTTATATTTCCTACTTTCCTATAAATCCTCAAATACACCTTTTTTATTCTCCTACCTCAACCTTCTATTTCCAGGACCTTTTCTACACTCACCTTTCTACTCTTTTTACTTTCAATCTATTCCTTCTCCTATCTTTCTCTCTCTCTTTCTCCACTTCTATCCTCTTCCTCCAATTCTCCAACGCTTCTCTTCCTGTCAGCTTCCATTAGGAGTACTGGAATTCAATAACTAGGAACCACCCTAAGTAGGATAACCTTACTTGGAATCAGGATCTTGGATCTCCAACACCTATCTCCGGCCTTCTTACAGGCCCGCACGTCATCATACACATCTATCTGAGTTGCGTCATGTGACTATATTGCTATAGAAGTAAAGGTGTCTGAATAATACCATATACGTCACTACTGTCTGTCCGAACAAATCCTGTTCACAGGATATATGAGAGGAGACCTTTGGCCTAGTCTGGAAAGTGGAATAGAGTAAATCCATCAACTACTCAGAGAGTTACTAGGCTTTAAAGATAAGACATCTTTGGTATAGGCTGTAAGTAACAGGACATTTCTGCATAAAGATATGATATTGAATGTTAAAGGATCTTCATGAAGAACCAACACATTCATATCCATCTTATGATAATTAGAAAAGTCTAGAACTCCTCAGAGACATTACTAAAGAAGCTAATAAACTTCGTGGAATGCGACAACTGGATCAAGTGATGCCCTATTGTTGCAGGAATTATCTCCAATACCAGACAATAACTAAAGCCCCATTACCTAGAATAACCAGAAATTTCCAACCAAGAGAATATCTACCAATCCAGTAGAATGGCTTCCTGCAAATTAGTAGGAAGTTATCTGGAGGATATCTGTCAGTTAGTTCAGGAGTTATGGAGGTTTAAAGTCAGCAACTTAGGAAGATTACATCTACGACTACTCCTGCAAATACAACCCACAAATGAAACAGATCATTTCATCAGTAGGAGAGACAATTGGGGCCAACCCAGTTTGACTTGAGAGCTAGGTAATAAGTCTAGTAACTCTGAAGATCAGATAGTTACTATTGGAATCAGTACAGTTTTTAATTGGTAAAATAATAATTACCAAAGAGAGTGTGATGGTTTTCAGGGTCTCCTAGTGTTTGCATTACTGGAGAATACCCTATGTTCTGAGTTAAAGTTAAAGAGGTACAGTCACGTCTGAAAAGTCTACATACCTCTTACAGCAACTGCACTACTACTACAAATAATAATATTGACTTCAATAAAAAAATGATATGAGTACAATTTTAAAATAAATAATAGTAGAAATAGAAAAAAACAGTTTCTTAATGCTACCATTTTGTATGGCTTCTATCTGCATCTAATATAGCCTGAAGTCTCTCATGCATCCTCTGAATCCATTCATCAAATATCCCCTGAGGAATGAGGTCCTACTCTTCCTTTGCTGCATGAAATAATTCAGCAGCACTATGGAGCCTTCTCTCAACCTTGGAGAATCGCTTTCTGAGTTCCCTTTTGAGAATTGCCTAGGCATTCTCAATAGGATTGAGATCTGGTGAGTTGGGAGGCCAAGCCAATCTTTGATATCCACAGTCCTCTTGCAATTTTC
>NW_003299141.1:326533-329262 GCF_000151645.1 Tuber melanosporum | reverse complement strand
GCTGCCGCGACCGCGGTTACGACTTTGATCTCGGAAAGCGTGTGTGACTTCATCTACAAAAACCACCTATTTCTAAACTTTTGTCCAATTCCTCCTCACTCTAGCAAACTCCTTTCTCTTCCCCTTCTGTCCTTTTCTCCAAAAAGGCTTTTTTCTAGGTATTCTGAGCTTCAATCTAGCTTTTTTAGATATCTTGCTAACAGTATCTTTGCCAAGTCCGTTAATGGCTTTTTAAGTAATGTCTCTTAGGACTAAATAAGGCTCAGCATCAATAATATCAAGAATTACTTGCCTTTTGGATTCAGTAATCTTGGTTGGTCTGCCAGATCCGAGGGTATCATGTGTGATTCCATCTCTAGATTTCGCATTTTTGACTACTGTTGAAACAGTTGACTTGGAGAGGTTCATAAGCTTTGAAATTTTATCATACCCCATATTAGTATGTTTATACAGGGCATAGATTTCCCTTTTCTGGTCTTCTCTGAAGGTTTGGAAATATGGTTGTGCCATGGTAGGAGGTGATGTTGCGGTGATTGTTGGTTATGATATTGCCAAGCAGGTGTACGTAGACTTTTCAGACATGACTGTACATAATTTGTATGAGAAAGAGATGTAGTCCACAAACACTCAGATGCAGAATATAAATATTGAAGTACCTCCCAAGCTTTTAGATATTATCAAGCAATGGTGAAGAGACCTTAACAATGTAATATTTTTTTTACAATTCTATTTTACTTTGCTTCGCTCTTGGTAGTCATAAATGAAACGAGCAACTCTCTGAGCCTTCCTAGACAAAATCTCCATCTATAAAACAAATCTTGATTGGCCTGATGAGTCTGAGTCTCTATAGATCATCTCTGCCTAATAGCTTCTAACTTAACTTCCAGAATTTAGCTCTCCTTTTTCCTCCAACTTTTCAACTCTCCTCTTTCTCTCAGCTTCCAACTCAACCTCCAGAATTTAGCTTTCCTTTTCCTCCAAGTCTTTAGATCTCCTCTTCCTCTCAGCTTCCAGATTAACCTCCAACATTCATCTCTTCTTTCCTCCAAGTTACCAAGTCTCCTCTTCCTCCTAGCCTACCAGCTTAACCTCTAGCATTCAGCTCTCTTTTTTCTCTAAGTTTTCTACTCTTCTTTTCCTCTCAGCCTCCAGCTCTACCTTCTCCAACTTTCAGCTTTCTTTATCCTACAAGCTTTCAGTTCACTTCTTTCCCAGAAACCTCTTTTAACTCAATCCTCCAATTGGTCTCATACCTCAGTTCATCTTAATCCTCATATTTTCTTCACAGAAGAAGCTATGAGTAATTTAACTTTTCAAGCCCCTGTGCAATGAAATATGTACAAATACAAATATAGAGAAACTTATAAGCTTACTTTAATCAACTTTGCTCAATGGAGCAGAAATATGGAATTCTTTCTTTAGGCTGAAGAAGCTCTAAATATTGTTCTAGGACAAGAAAAAGAACTAGGAAAGAACAGTCAAAACCTTTTCCATTTTTGCAAGTGCCTGGGAAAAGGTGCAACAATGATCAATGCTACCTATCATTCCTCAGTTAAAGGATTCATTAAAGGAAAGAAAGACTCCAGAGAAATGTGTCAGTGGAAAGCACTTACAGAAAATCTTAACAGACTGAGTCAACACATAATCTGGATAACTTATAATTAAACACCAATTTAACACTTTTCACCCTACTGACAATATTACCAACTACATCTATCAGCTTCTAGAATATGGTAGAGAACTTCGAACTCAGAGCAGGAAATTTCAGGCAGGAAATTTATTACCCATATTCTAATGATACTACCATCCTCTTTTGACAGCATTATTAGTATTATCATGCATGGTAAAACCAAGCATGCTCAGTCTGTTAACTATGTTATCATAACTGTTCTGAAAGCCAACCACTCGATGGAATTTCACAAGCATGAAGTAGGTGCCAGCACCAATACTAGTATGGCAATGGATACCAGCAATTCTCTAATTACGATGAAGAAAATAAGTTCTCAATCCAGAGGTTATTCTACTCCATATTAACATCAATACTACAAAAAGTCACAGAATTATAGATCACCACATTTTTATTCCAAGACTGGATACAAAAATATTGTTTACTTTTATTGCACTCAAAAAGAACATTACATTAAACACTGCAGCTTGAGGAAGAAAGCAGATCAAGCCTGTAAAGACTTCAGAAACTAACATCAGAATTCTCCAGATCAATAAAGTCATGCCTCTATTGCAACTACTCTTTCAGATCTTATTTCTTACAATGGTTCTAGTTCTAATCATACCACTTGAGTTCTTAATTCAGGAGCTTCTCATCATTTTGCAAACCAACTGGATCACTTTATTCCAAGAACTCTGTAAAAGCTTTTTGTATCAACTGAAATTCAACTTGAAAATTCTACCAGAATTTTTAGTCAGTTTAAAGAAATCTTTGCTATTTCCATTCAGGATTTCAACTGTATTATTGAAGCTCTCTTCACCCCTCAGCTTTATGTTTCTCTTCTTTCAGTCAGTAGATTTGCCTACTATTATCCTATTAGCTTCAATAAGCATGATTGCATTATTACTAATACCGAGACCTTGTATTCTCTGTACCTACTAGAACATGATGGACTCTTCACCTTTCATCTGTCAAAGTCAACCTCAATTGAAAAAGCATTACTAGAATATTGCTACCTATAATTATTGAATTTCATATTTTATTTGCTATCATTAATTCAAGC
>NW_003299141.1:319053-326383 GCF_000151645.1 Tuber melanosporum | reverse complement strand
TGATGTTAATGGAGATGTTATTTGAGCCACCTTTTAGTGCTTTTAATACTCCTTCTCCAGACACTATATCTGTTGGCTCTCAACTTGATGTTGATGAAGATGTTCTTTATGAGCAAGACTTTAGTACTATTAATGGTCCTTGTTCAGAAACTATATTTGATACCTCTCAACCTGATGTTGATAGAGATAATATTTATGAAGATGCTTCTTTTAAGCTAGACCTTGTTGATGCATAGTTGAGTTCTATGCCTCTGTTATCTGATACTATATTAGATTTACTTATAGCAGATGCTTTCTCCACTTATATTTTAAAAGACTCATATGATAATACCATTGAGAATATAGTACCTGAGAAAATGTTAATTTGTCAACTTCTCTAGAAGAATCTACTTTGAATTACAAGATTGTTACTGCATTAATATTAGGAATACAATAATGATCCTCCTTCGGAAGGTTAGTTTTTGGTGACAAAGAACGATACTTCTCTTCTTCTTCTGTTCTTCTGTTTAGCTGCACGATAGCTCTAAGCCTATGCTGACATTACAGATAGTACAAAACCATTGTCTTTTATCAGTAACACCTATCGTAAACTTTCTCTAATTCTATCTCAGCTAGAGTTTCTTAGACATAATAGTAAAAACAGCCATAATAGTAATAAAGAGTATAAAGGTATCTGACTTTCAGCTTGCAATTTCAATAAAGAAATATTTCTTCCACATCAAAGAGGTAGAGTTCTTGGACTACATGATAGCTGTGGATGGAGTATCTATAAGTACCTGAAAGGTAGATTCTGTAACCAGTACGGATACTCGATTATTAGTTTTGTTTTATGTTTTGTTTTAAGTATTGCTTTGATACTTGATTTGTTTTAAGTATCGTTTAATACTTGGTTTTGTTTTATATTTTGTCTTAAGTATCGCTTTGATACTTAAGAAGTTTTACCAAAGTGTATCGATTGATACCTTTGATTAGTTTCATTCATGCTAGACATGAACAGATTTGTGTACTTAAAGACCGCCTGTTTCTACGATAGAAGAGGCAGACTTCGACAGACAGTATTTTAATATACTTGGTTGAATGGTTACTTCTTTGTTCCTCAGTACACCCTCAAAGTCTCCTTTAGTTCTCAGCTCTCGCCTCCTCTCTGGAAGAGCAGGCCACCTACCAACTCTCGTATCTATTACCGATAACGTGATTAGCACCTTACAAACACGTTACAGATTCAGTGTTAAACTTGAAGTCACTTACGTCAGTTAAAGAAGTTCAGATATTCCAAGGATTCAAGAACCTCTACTAACGTTTTATAGAAAACTTCTCAAGGATTTGCACTCCAATTACTAAAACACTAAAAGGTGATCCAAAAAAGTTACAGTGGGGCCTGAAACATAAAACAGTCATAAACATGGCTTGGCATGGAAAATATTTTTACATGACTCATGATTATGAGTTATAGGTATATTATGGTTTTATGTATATGACTCATTTGGGTCATATGACTTATTATATTATAATTTGTTATGTTTAGCACATGACTCAATTATGAGTCATGAGACATGCACCTGTTGAGTATGCCTTGTGAGTGTGCCTTGCAAGTATGCCTTGTGCATATGATTTATGTTTTGCACATGACCTTGTTATGAGTTCATGGGTTTCACACATATGACTCAGTCAAGTCATATGACTTGTTTATTGCGTTATGATTGGTTTATAAATTTTTGCACATGTTTTTGGCTTCCTGTCTATCATCTACTTACAGGTTTCGCATTTGTTTGAGGGGATGGAACATTGTATTTGGGGGGATCACCCGTGTCATTCTCTGGGCCAGCTCATGTTTCTTGTTGGGTTTTAATGGAGTCCTTAGTTCTCGCGATACAAAATGCCCTTGGGTTTGACTGATGACCTTCTCAAGTTCAACTCATCATACTGGCCACATCATTCCTCAGGCGGCAGGACAATACCCGCCCGGTCTCTCCTCATTAGATTTTTGTTTCTATGGTCGGAATCCTATGATCATGTTTATTGCCATTCCCTTGGAGTTTTGTCCTTGCGGCATTTACAGTGATTCAGTCAGGTGTCTCCTCCTCACCTCGGTGGAGATGGCTTTGACCCTGAAAACTCTTACCCCCTGGAGTGGTTTTTCATTGCTGCCTGGGGTGGTCTGAGATGATTGGCTACTAGATACTCGCATTGTTTGTGTGTTTGGGTGGTTCGGTTCCAGATTGTGGTTGGCAGCTTCACCTATTACAAGTGAAACCTACCTTCTGTTTGTCGGCTCCTGTTCGCCTACCCTCCCCCTTCATGTTGTGTCAGATGGGGGTGCCTCTTGCCCGTTGTTCAGTCTGTGCTCATTGCTAGACCTGTGAAACTGGCATCGGCTAGCTCTGCCTACTCTTTCCTGGCTTGGTTGGACTTCGGTTCAACTAGATTTGATAGTCTGGCTGGTGCCGGTACCTTCGGGTATTAGTGCTGCCTCCTTTGTGGCTCCCGGCTGTGGCTGGTAGGTCCCCCTCAGCTACAAGGTATTGGGAGTTGGGGCTCTGTTGATGTGGCCAAGACCAGTAGCTGCCTGATGGGGCTAGGTATGGGCTATCCTGTGGCTATCGGATGGTTGATCTGTCTGAGGGGTTGGGGAGCTGGATGGGCTCTGTGGCGCCTTGTGTGTGGGGCTTGGGGGGGGCTGATTGGGGGAGGAGAGGCACTTGCGAGCACCAGTCAGGCCTGTGTCAGGTTGGACAAGGTCTAATTAAGTGTTTCCAATCTGGCTTGGGCTGTTGGGCAAAGCTGCTGAGTACTGTAAAGCTCCATGATGGACGGGCTAGCTGATGACCACCTGTGCAGATAGTGGGTTGCGACCACCTGGTTGGACTTGTTTGGGTCTTGTGTGCTGAGTTTCGTGGGGTTTTTTTGATTTCTTTAGTTTGGCTATGGGTTTGGCTGGAGGAGGCATGGCACCATGGGTGGGAGATAGGCCCCACTAACCTTTGCGGTCTGTCACTACCTCTATGCATTTCTTTTATTTAAATATTGTTTTGTTTGGGGGACAGGCAGTAGGTACAGGTCCTCCTTACTGGTATGCTCTTCGGAGGTAACTGGTAAAGTGGGTTCACAGGATTGACAGCCTGGCATGCGGGTGCGAGAGGTGAATATATAGGTCACCTCCTCCACGCCATTATACTGCCTTTAGGTTTAGTTGGATTTTTCTTGGTTTTCTACTGTGGTGGAGGTTTCGCAGGACGGTGTTTGGACCAGGCGGTAGTGTTTTATAATTTGTTGGACGAGGAATCTGGTCAGGTTGGTCTTTTGCTCGGCTTCGGCTACGCTTAGTGCTGGTTGGCTTCATATCAGAGGAGCTACGGACTTGGACAGAGATGGGCGCTGGGTTATTTGATGATCTTGTAATTAGTTTCTGTACTAGCATAATTCATGGATGGTAGGTGTGGGGCTATAGACTTAGTTAGCTTAGGATTAGTAATATACCAGTTAGCGGTATCTCTGTACCCGTGAGGGCTCGTCATATACTAGTGTTGGCTGTGCGAATTTAAATAAAATTAGATTGAATTCTAAGTAATTTTCCTACTTTTTTCACTCCGTATTGGAAGTGAAGATTCAGTGTCGATCCAATCAGAGTCCTTGATTTCTATCTCACAATAGGCTTTAAGTCTTTAACTTCGAACACCTTTTAGGAACTTCGTTATTATACCTTCTCTTATGTTTACTAGAAGTCCTTTCTTCCATTTACTTATCTTTTCTATTATTTATTACAGTCGCCTCCTCACGGTTGCAATAGCTAAGTGAGCCTCTGTCCCCTCCGCCATGTCTGCTCTATGTTCGTCGGTAGTTTTGTCTCATACTGTTGAGAAGAGCTTCACCCTAAAGGCCGAAGTCTCTCGCCTTCAGCATCACATCTCTCTCCTTTCTCAGGGATTTCATAGTGCTGGGAAAGAGATATCTGCCTTGTTGGCTGCCCTCGAGAATGAACGTGCTATTAATCGCTGTTATCTCACGATATTGGCAGCTGAAGCTCCTACAGTTATCTCCTCTTCGCCTGTCACCTCGGTCACTTTGGTTACTACAGTGGTCTTGGTTGAGGGGGTGAGCTAGACCCTGAGAGTTCTCAGTGTCTAGCAAAGGAGCTCCCTCAGGGGAATGTTGCGCTGCTGGTTATCCCAGCCTTTCCTGCAGCTGTGGTTCTGGGTGGTGGTGTGGGTAGACCGGTTCCTGATTCGTCAGGGCCGGTTGAGGTGCTTGCTCCTGGTATGAGTAGGGTAAATCTTGGTGTGGTGATACCAGCTGTGGTGGTATTACCCCCTTCGGCGGGGAAGGTACCCGAGTTCTCTGTAGCTGAGCCTGTGGCTGGTCAGGATAATGCCTCTGGTGGCGTCCCTCCTGTGGTGGTGGATGGTGATAAGGGTGGCCCGTTCACTCCTATTACTAGACCTGCACTTGGAAGTGGGAAGAGAAACACAAACAAGAAGTGCCGAGTCAAACAAGATCAGACCTCACCTGTACCACTTGTTCCCGACTTGGAAGAGTCATCACCTTCGCCAGTTCGCTATCACAAACCGGCTACTATAGAGTCTGTGGTGGGTTCACCGACAGCGGAAGGAGCTGAGGAGTTGGAGGAAGAGTTGAATACCTGGGTATGTTTGGTCAAGTGCCGACAGCTTGGGGACTATATCGTCATGGCTTCCATCGAGGTTTTTGTGCTGCGCTGCCAGCGTGGTGCCTCCCTGATTCTCTACAACGATTCGTTCCCCCTTGGCTAGAGAGTCCTCACCCTGTAAGTCAGCTTTCCCTCAGGTTTATGCACTTGGGTATTGGGTGTTTCTTTTGTTTGTGAATGGGGATAGGTGCCAGGATGGTCAGTAGGGTGTCCCAGAATCATTGAGTGGGGACGCTCGGGTGGGTTTCTACTGTGGAAAAGGTTTTTGCGGGATCGCATTCAGGTAGCGGTAGTGGAATTTTTGTATTTTGTATGGATAACTTGGCTGGCGGGTAGGCTGGGCTGAGGAGGACTTTTCTTTACTGTTGATGGCTTTGTATTTAGTGTTCGTGTTGGGGCATAGTGCGGGCATGTTTGAGGTACGGGATTGGAGGTTTAGTTAGTTCATAGTTAGTGGTATCCGGGATGTGACAACCTGGGGGCCTGGCCCTGGGGCTCGTCATATGCCAGTATTGGCGGTACGAGTTTAAATAAAATTAGATTGAATTCTAAGTACTTTTCCTACTTATTACTTTAACGAATATAAAAACACCTTTACGATCTTTATCTTTGTTTCAAAAACATTATTGTTATGCCGAGAAGAGATCTTCACGAAGAAGAGTTAGAGAAAGCTTATGATAGGCATTCCTGATAGAAGACAACGGTCTTGTACTATTAGTAACATAGGCAGAGGCCTAGTGCTATCATAAGACTAAGGAAAGAAACAGAAGAAAAAGAGAAGTATCGTTTCCCATCACCAAGAACTGACTATACAAGCAGGAATTGTTACAGAAACAGCCTTTCAGGAACTTAAAAGAAGATTTACCTCAGCCCCAATCCTACACCAGTTCTTCCCAAAAAGAGAAATGGTAGTGGAAACAGATGGTAGCGATTTCGCTTTAAGTTGCATTCTTTCTCAATTGGTGGAAAAAATACTACATCCTGTAGCTTTCCACTCCCTCAAACTAAGTTTCACAGAGCATAATTACGAGATCTGTGATAAGAAACTCTTGGCGATATTGGAGGCATTCAACGAATAGTACCAATACCTAGTTGGAACTGAAATACCAATAACTATTTATACGGATTATGTAACGTGTTCACAAGGTGCTAATTACGTTATTGGTAAAGGTACGATAGTTGGCAGGTGGCCTGCTCTTCTGGAGAGGAGGCGAGAGCTGAGAACTAAAGGAGGCTTCGAGGGTGTACTGAGGAACAAAGAAGTAACCGTTCAACCAAGTATATTGAAATACTGTCTGTCGAAGTCTGCCTTTTCTATCGTAGAAACAGGTGGTCTTTAAATACACAAATCTGTTCATGCCTAGCATGAACGAAACTAATCAAAGGTATCAATTGATACACTTTGGTAAAACTCCTTAAGTATCAAAGCGATACTTAAAACAAAACATAAAGCAAAACCAAGTATCAAACGATACTTAAAACAAACCAAGTATCAAAGCGATACTTAAAACAAAACATAAAACAAAACCAAGTATCAAACGATACTTAAAACAAACCAAGTATCAAAGCGATACTTAAAACAAAACATAAAACAAAACCAAGTATCAAACGATACTTAAAACAAACCAAGTATCAAAGCGATACTTAAAACAAAACATAAAACAAAACCAAGTATCAAACGATACTTAAAACAAACCAAGTATCAAAGCGATACTTTAAAACAAAACAAAACAAAACCAATAACCGAGTACCCGTACCGGTTACAGATTACCCAAATCTCCTATATTTCCTCAACTCTAAGGCCTGGAGTGGGCACCAAATTTATTAGGCGTAGAAGTTAGTGGATCACAACTTCAAAATTATTTATTTTCCAGATATAAGAGGAGGCAAACCTGATGAACTCAGTCGACAGCTAGAGTGTGGTTCTGAGGAGGGAGCTGCACATTATGAATAAGCGATATTGAAGTCCAAACATTACCAAGTCAGTTCAGTAATGAGAACTATAGAAGAAGAAATTCACTTATACTCAATAGCTGAGAGCACAGCAGATGATATAAGTACAGGTAATATATAAAAAAACAGCAAATTAGAATAACTCAGACTCTGTAATTCAAGTAAAACAATTAAACATGGGAACAAGATTACCAACCAAAGATTCAAGGATAGCAGTAGGCTATAAACTCTATGCTATACACGAAGATATAGTCCCAGTATAGGGACAGTTAATTGTTAGAACTGGCATTGCAATTGCTCTGCCTATCAGAACTTATAGAAGAATTGCTACTAGAAGTGGGTTAGCTGTTAAAAGCGGTATCCTACCAGTACTAGCATAATTGATGTAGATTATACTGGCGAACTTAAAGTGTTACTATGTAACCATCAAAATACAGATTGTCACATTAAAACCAGCAATTGAATTGGCCAACTAGGGATAGCAAAGATTAACATTTTGGATATGATGGAAATAGACAACTTAGAGGATACTGAAAGAGGCATATCAGATTTGGCAGCACAGATATCGCAACAAGGCCAATAACCATCAGAGAGTTAGAACCAGTAGTCGGCCTGCTAGATGCATCAATGGACCAGAATATACACTGGTATGAAGCAATTGAAGTACCTGGCCCATCTACGCAATAACTTCATCCGCATAAAACTAGTAGCGCT